>NC_143578.1:231421865-231721865 GCF_048544385.1 Mastigoproctus giganteus | reverse complement strand
TAATATTGATTTACTTCTGTTTTTAATTGCAGAAGTAAAGCCAGGGCCTTTTGGGTTGACGTCTCTTCCTTGGGGGGGGGATAAAAAGGCCACATTACACTACTCAAGAAAATCATTTTTTTATGATGAATTTCTGGTTTCGCCTCTAACAAAACAACACACATTCACTGACACTTTTCAGGCCCATTATGCAGAGTTTCTGCACCGTAACAGAGTACAAAGGTGGAGATGGGCTAAGGCCTAGGAGCTACCCCGATATAAGAACACACATGCAAACACACACAGTATCTTGATTACCATTATATAGAATGGATATAGAATGGATATATATATATATATATATATATATATATATATATATATATATATATATATATAAAACTGTATATAATCTTGTATATAAATTGTTTATATCATGAGAATGTACATAAAATTGTGTGTAAATAAATGGGAATGGAATGAGTATAGGAACAATAGCGAGTAACGAGTGGATTAGGGTATGTGACTCGGATCCGATCCTCGATTTCAGTAGAACCCGGGTAAGAGAATTGGAGAAAAAGATAGCAAGGAGAAATTGTCTGGATTGTACGGTTCTCTGTTAGGACTTGGAATCCTTCTTAGTCCGGTTCTGGGGGGTGCATTGCATCCTCTACATTCTTCCTCCCCTTCCGAAGACCTATCCTGTACAACATTTTGAACCACCAGAAGTGTAAAATACACTTATTATAACTTAATCTCACTTGGGGTAAAATAATAATAATTGTAAATTTGAAAGAATGCCTTTCCTATTCCTCTTCCACGTTTTTGGTCAGCTTCGCGGACCAAAAGAATTTCTTGTAAAGACAGCCAAGATCTCCTTTGAAGTGCTGGTCCCGGCTGTTCATCTTGAAATCTGGTCTAACAAAATAGTCGAGAGAGATTTTTCGACAATCCTTATGTTGCTGGTGCACCTCGTAGCCGGAGTTTCTTTGGCCTTAATCTAAAAGAATTTCAGTCCGTTTTGCATCCAGAGATTGTAATATCGCAAAAAAAAAAAAAAAAAAATTTTTGAATAATTTTTACCTAATTAATTCCTCTTCGAAAAGAAATTTTATGTAATGAGAACTATGGAAATAATGCAAATCACTGAGTATTTGTTATTTCAGTAACCGTTGTATTTAGATTCTAATTTTAAATTAGTGTGTGGCATCTGCAGAATTAAAAGCAATAGGCGGGTAATATCCTGTAAACACGAGTTAGTTAGACAAAGAGAACACTGCATTTGTGGAGTTATTCAATTTCTGTAATGGAACACCCGTCAAGCTTCCTTCATCACTGAGCAAGACAAAGCACTTCCGGTATAAGGCACAAAACTACACAATCTGAAAGCTGCCCATGCGTAATAACCGAGTCTCTTGTGTTTAGTTCTACTCTGCTGATCAAATATGAACTGTTTTTATTCTTGGAAATGTATAAAGTACTGGGAAAAAATTGCATAATTTGAAATGAAGCTAGTATTATTGCACAATCTGGAGGAAACTGAAGAAAAAAAAAAAAAGAATTTAGTGTAGAGGTATAGTGAGTTCAGAAAATGGAAGGTACTCCAAGTTATTGATTCTTAGAAACAGAGCACTTTGCTTGGCAACACACCTGAGCAGCTCTGATATCCCTGCAGCTTACATCAAGCTAACGGTTGCCAAAGTGTTTCTGGTAGAAAAATCTCATTCGGTGATGTGGATAAAGTACTTTCTCGCTCTCATTTTCTCACCAAGAGGGTCATTTCATAAAGGATAATACAAGGGTATTTTTAGTTCACGACCTACGTTTCAGATTTTAAAAATGGGGCCACCAAAACTTGCTGCTTTTCTCAATGACAGTGATCTCGAATATTGTTTGGCGAAATAACATGAGTTACTTTTTTTTTTTTTTACACAGTAAACATCACGTGACGGCTTTCTGGTTTTCGAGAAAAGACCCAAGTGTGATGTCTTAAGTAAACAACTCGAGATGATGATTTTGCATAAATCCATAGTCGAGGACGAGTATTATTCATAATATAATGTGCTAGCACTTTCTTTTACGTAATTTCTCTTAAGTTAAAATGATTCAGCAGCAAATCTTTTCTGAAAAGAAGAATTTACCATGTTAGTCATTTCATGATTTACACATTTCAGAACAATAAATCATATATAAATATTTCTCAATTTAGGACTGTTTTTGCAGTACTCTAGATGATCTCTTAAGTCTTGCTTGTTAAATGAATGATGGATTTTTGCATTGTTCGATACGAATTAAAAAAAAAAATGAAATGAAAACCATCACATGGGATGGACAAAGTCAAGTTTTTTTTTTTTTTTCGATCAATAGAAATCGGTCCATTTATTATATTCATACATCACATAGGTTTTCCATATATTGTAGCTGGGTGTTTGTTTTCTTGGGTTGCACACGAGAGGTATTAGAATTTATGGTACTTAGCAGTGCTTGTACTGAAGGGTGAGAGGACGAAAGAAGGTGTTTGTTGACATTAGACTTGAATTTTTGTAGATTGTAATTTTCAGGAAATACGTATGAAGGTAGGTTGTTCCAGAAAACGAAAGTTGAATGAATAAATAGGAAGAAGAGTTATGTGAGTTCGAAGTTGGACAGTAATAGGATGTTGACTGTTTGTGGCACGTGTGCGGACTATTTGGAAGAGAGAGCAGGAATTAGAGAAGCCAATTCAGAAGAACAGTGCCATGGAAGTATCTATAGAAAAGGCATGCAGCAGAAACAAACGTCTATAAGGCAGAATGGAGAGAATCTGTTAGAGATGAGTCATTAATTAGCTTAACTGCCCTCTTTGGAATGTAATCTAGAAGCCCAAGAGAGATTTTGTATGTGCTGCTCCAGATGTGGGAACAATATTCCATGGTAGGACGGATTTGCGACTTGTATAGAATGAGAGTGAGGCCAAGAGAGATTAGAAGTCAGGGTAAACCCCAATGGAGAGATATGATCTTGCCTAGAAATCAGTGTCATCGAAGATAAGCATGGGAGCAAAATAATCCTTTTTTTTTTTTTTTTTTTTTTTTTTTTTTTTTGCGAGATATAAGACAAGACAGTTTTAGGACTGAAATCAATTAAGTTATCTTTTCTCTACCTGGAGATCAGTCAATGGAAGAAGGTCATTAATATACAAGAGAAAAAGAGTGGGAGAAAGAACTGAATCTTGGGAACACCGGCATTAGTGGAGAAAATAGAGAGCCATCCATCATTAATGGCTGAAAATGCTATAGCGTAATAGTGACGAATTTTCTACGCAAATTTTCACTCCGACTGTCGTGTTTTTAGAGATTGCCTGGAGAGCTCTCCGTCTGAATGTTTCTTCTGAGTCGAAGTCTGATCGTGGTATGGGACTGCTTCAGGCCCTATCACCTATAGAACAGATTCGATCTATAGGTCATAGGGCCTGAAACTACGAAGTCCATGACTTAATTGGATGTTTTGGACAACTATGAGCTACTTTATCTGCGACAGTACTAAGGAAACCAGCCCTCTTAGTATCAGCACGACAGCGCTCCATGTCATACAGTGAAAATGGTGCACAAAAAAGCTAATTTTTAAGACCATCTAAGAATTAACTTATGTTTATGTTCATAAATTGCGTGTGTTCTCTGGTCGATTTTCCTGTTTTGCTAGACGAAAAATCAGTTTCTGGGGGTGGAGGCGAAAATCCTTGTTATCTATGCCTGAGGCCGACTAACTCAGCCACGCAGTGGGAGGTGGGGAGAATGAAAGTTCCTCGCTTCATTTACAGGATTCTAACCTGGGCTTTTTCCACCTTGTGCGAGGAGGAGAGTGGTTAGAACCACTGCGCTACCTTGCTGACAGCGAGAGTTGTGCAGGACTAATTTGTGTACAAAGCGCCAATGTAGTCGTCAGCTCAGCGCTTGGACGTGGTGCACATGGCCCTAAATGTCGCTGCACCGTAAATATCCGTCCATCCAGCCAGCTCAAAGCGCGGACCTCGATCATCGAAGAGTCTTGAGGGAAATTGGATTGCTGGATTAGGCTATAACCAAAACGGGCTTTCAAAACTCCTTTGTTAAAGGAATGGAGGCAAATTCTAACCCACTGGAAGCTGGCAGAAAGTATGTCCAGGAAGGCTAAAACTGTATCATGCAGCCAAGACTTTTTTTTTTTTTTTTTAATCAAAAGCCCTTTTTGTAGCTGCTCGCGCGCGTCCGTATGTGTGTGTATATTTGTACTTTTGGCATTATTGTATTTGTATAATGGTGCTAGTGAGTTTGAAAATTTTATTGATTTACTTACTTAATTGGATCATTACTTATTTTTCCGCTCTGTCCTTAAATTGGCCACACAAAATCAGTCAAATAGGAAGTAACGAATGTAAACCAGCTTCACGCTTGATTTATAAGTTGCCAAGTTTACTGTTTCTTTCCAACATTGTTTGGAGATCAGGACACAGACGACGGATAAGGTGTCACATGTCAGAACCTTTTTTATATTCTTTGATCTTTGAATGGCCTTAAAAAGTGGTGTCACGAAAGCCATTGGAATTTATATACATTTTATCCGAATGCAAAAATCTGTTTCATCGACTTCTTTCGATGAATGGGTTAGTCTGCCTCCACAATGGGTTAGGCAGTTTCTCTCTCTGTGCAAGAACCAATTTTTCTGGAAGTGGAAAAAAAGCATGCAGTTCACATGACATCAAGGCCTAAAGGTGTTGCTACCCCAAAAAATATGAAGAATAAAGCATTGAGATGCATATTGAGCTTTTATTTTTTCCCATCTGTTTTCTCGAAACAAAGGAAGGAACAGGTTTCGAATGCGATGGGCCTTGTTCTACATTGCTGTTTGAAGTAAATCAAAACAGTGAGCTTGTGCTGTGAGTCATCAGAAATTTGTCGATTTTCTTTATTTTGATACAAAAAAAGCAGTTGAACGAACTATGGATAAGTGTGTTATTCATTCTGCTATTAAAAGTGAATGGTGTTTTTTTTTTTTTTAAGATCGGTTACCCATAGAGAAAAAAAAAATTATCAACCATACATTAGCTGTACTGGTTTATGCTATAAAGAAAAGGTGTTTTTTTTTTTTTCCTTCCTCCACGATTTAACCCTCGTTTACATATGAGTACTGTATTTGGGTTTGGGATTTATTACGAGGACAATTAATCCATTAAACAGCATCTTGCCTATTTATTGAAGAAGCATAAGTGAATATCGTTCTTCCAACTGGTGTATATTGTAGGTGGAACTTGTTTGGCTTCTACTGTTACCATGGCAACATTGTTTTTGCTGTGGGGATGCCGACTCAATGATTCACAAAGTTGGGTCATAGGTCTTCCACCGAATTAATACTGTACACCTACTCTCTCTTCCGCTGGATGGTGCATCAACCTTCTGTTTATGTAAGTGTATACACAAAATGATAGAGTACTTTTATACCACGTATTAGCGCAACCAACCTTACTCTAATCGTGAATGTTTGCAAGACCTGTAGATTTTAAAGGCATCATTTATTATTTTTTAATTGTACACTATTCAGATAATCATTGTGAAAATAATAGTGTAAAAGAGAATTAACTCTTAAAGGCAGATGGTCAAGCAAAAAATTAAATTGTATGCCTTCTGGTACCAGCTCCACCTCGTAACTCTCTCTCCAGTATAAAGAATTCAGATATCTAGTATTCAAGGGTATCTGTGCAAGTTTTCGTGATTAATCGGAACCCTTGCGTTTCTGTGATAGCTAGAGGAAAAAAACTTGACGACCATGGAGCGGTGGTGGCTGGGAGTGTATGACTCACTCACTCACCGCAGGGAACGTGGCGAGTTAAAAATATCAGAAATATTCTATGAAGCTACAGCAGTGAAGAGGCACAACAGGAGAATGTTTACAGGTGAAAAAATTTGCTTATTGTATGGAACAGTCCATAGTTCAATCGTATGCTGATACCAAACGATTAGTATAGGGTTGTTTTCCATTATTGAAGGTAAACAATCAATCTTTACTACAACTTTTGAAAGTTTAGTGTAGCAAATCTACTTATTTTGTTTAGTGTTAATTTAAGTTGCAATCATCAGGCAACTGCCAAGAAGTTGACTGATTTGTTTTCCCATTACGATTCTACTGTAGTGAAATGTTACACATAATGAAACTAAAGTTTCAAGGCTATTGCAGTATGACAGTAATTGTAATTCTCAAAACGTTTAGCGAAAGCCTGACCAGCATGCAGAAAGGAAGTACTGCGTTATATCTGAGTGACGTTAACATTAAAAAAATAATAAAATAAAAAAAAACCCTTTCTATAGGTTAGTCTTTATAAGACAGGTTCCTATAGAAGTTCTGAATAAGAAGAAACAAGATTCTTCTTCTTTATTCAGAAGAAAGATTGAATAGTTCATTTTTTCTTTTCTTTATTGTAATATGAAATTAGCATCTCGAGGGTTTGAATTATTTTATACTCTCGTCCCGATTGGGTGGTTTGAGCGTTTTATACGTAATTTTAAAATCTTAGAATACAATAAAATAATGATGAATTTAAGTTGCAATCATCAGGCAATTGCCAAGGAAAACTATCCCAGTCCAATGATTTTCCTTGTAAATGGCTTCCTTGGAAAACCATCCCAGTTCAATGGAAAATCATGAGAAGGTAATGATTAAGAAGGCAATTCAGAGTCATCTAGATAGGAATGGCATTCTCCATGAATGCCACGTGGTTTTGTAAACATTATTGAGCGATCACCACTCAATTGACTTAACACTGGTCTCGATCCACTAATGAACAGACATTGAAGCTCACGACACACTTAGAGGTACTGTACATCCCCAATAACGAATGCGTGTTGTGTGAGAACGCACATTTTTAGACTGAGAAAGACAGTGACCATAGGATGACTGATCGTCCACCAATCTCCGTCAACGATGAGACAACATTGTATGTTGCGAATGCAATGATACTGTAAAATTGGGGATTCACAGTGTAAAATTTGTGAGAAAGCAATCTGATAAACTTGTCTCAGATATTAAGCTGCGTTATTACTAATGTAATTCAGATATTAAGCTGCGTTATTACTAATGGGGATAAAGAATTCTTCACATATATAAATGCCAAGAAGAGCAGGACAAACCAGATCGGACCTTTATGTAAGGGAAAGGGGATAGTAATAAATACACCAGCTGCCGTTGCAGATGAACTCAACAGTTATTTTGCATCGATATTTACAAATGAAAAGCCTTTTGTGGCAAAGGGAAATTGTGGGAGCGAAGTTAAAAAATATGTAATTAATGATATTGAAATTTCGCAAGATTATTTAATGAAAAAACTTTCGAGCCTACAGACCAGTAAGGCTCCTGGAGTTGATGGAATATACCCCATAATCTTAAGGGAGGCGGCAAGTGAGTGCATTGAACCATTGAGGCTAATTATGCGAGCATCATTAGACTCTGGGGAGATTCCCTTGGATTGGAAAAGTGCAAATGTATCTCCCATACATAAGGGTGGCTCTAAAAGTGAAGTTGGAAATTATCGACCTGTCAGTCTGACTTCAGTAGTAGGGAAAATCATGGAGGCAATGATCAAGGGTGGAATTCAGGATCATTTGGATCGAATTGAAATTCTCAAGGATACTCAGCATGGTTTCGTAAAGGGAAAATCATGTTTAACAAATCTGGTTCGCTATTTCGAAAGGGTCACTCACGAGCTGGATTTAGGGAATAATTTCGACATTGTTTATTTAGATTTCAGCAAAGCTTTTGACTCAGTCCCACATGAGCGGTTGCTTTATAAGCTGGAACAGGTTGGAATCACTGGGAAAATCCTTAGATGGATAGAAGGATGGCTTCAGGGCAGGAGGCAGAGGGTTGTGATAAATGGCTATTCCTCAGATTGGGTTGATGTAAGAAGTGGGGTTCCCCAAGGATCAGTATTAGGACCACTGTTGTTTTTAATTTTCATAAACGACATTGATGAAGGGATAGAGGGCGTGATGTCTAAATTTGCAGATGATGTTAAAATTGGGAGAGTAGTTAATGATCACTGTCAAGCTGAGCATCTTCAGAGAGACCTAGATAGACTTCAGGAATGGTCAGAAAAATGGCAGCTGTGCTTTAATCCAACAAAGTGTAAGGTATTACACCTGGGAAACAGTAATCCCAAAAAAACTTATTCACTTGGTGGAGTTCAACTAAAGCCAGTACTGGAGGAAAGGGACTTGGGTGTTACGATACGGTCAGACATGAAATTCTCTGAGCATTGTAAACAGGTTGCAAGGAAGGCCCATGGTGTCCTATCAATGATCTATCGAACTTTTGCAAGTAGAGATAGGGACGTGATAATCCCATTATATAAGGCTTATGTTAGACCACACTTGGAATACTGTGTTCAAGTATGGAGACCGCACCTGAAGAAAGACATCGAGCTTCTTGAAAGGGTGCAAAGAAGGGTAACTCGCCTGGTGAGATCGGCAAAAGGGCGTCCTTATGAAGAAAGACTTCGAATATGTGGGTTGCAGAGTTTGGAAACTAGACACCTTAGAGGAGATTTGATTGAGGTGTTTAAGGCTCTGAGAGGCATCAGTAAAATGAATGAGGACAAAATTTTCAAGATTATAAATGATGCTAGAACTAGGGGACATAAATTCAAGTTACGGGGGGAAATGTTTAGATTGGATTGCAGGAAGTTCTATTTTAGCCAGCGAGTTATAAATTACTGGAATAAGTTGCCTTCATGGGTGGTAGAGGCCGAGAGTTTGGGGAAATTCAAAGGTCATCTGGATAGTACTTTCGGGTAAGGGAAGCACATAGGATGATAGGTTTAATTTCCTTTTTATTTATTTTTTATTTTATTAATTATTATTATTTAGTTATTTATTTTTATTTTTTTGTTTTTATCATTGTTTTGTTCGGATTTATTTTTTTTTATTTATTTTTTATTTTTTTTTTTTTTTTTTTGGCTGGTGCAGCATATGCCATAGGCTTTCTTGCACCATGCGGCCGTTACTAATACTAATACTAATACTATTCATTTTTAAATGTATGGGTTAGTCGCAGCTTACTTAAATTACGTTAGGAAATGCAGCATTGAGGCACAATAGTCAATTAAAACAATATTATAAATAAAATGACTCTTGAACCAAGCCCCTTGTAAAGTAAACATTTAACAGTACATTCAAAAACTAAATTTTAATCGCTGCTGCTGTAAATAAATGAATCCAGTTAATTGTGAAGAGAAAATTGACCAGTGTTTTGATTATGGAGGATTTGGGAGAAATGGTATTCTGATATAAGAAAATAGTTATTAGTATTAATTATTAGTAGTGGCAAGTGATACAAGAAAACAAGCTTTTAAGAGCACCAGGGAAGGGGAAAAAAAAAATTCCACATCACCTGTCCACCTCCTCCAATAATTTGTCTTCCTTAAATTTATTCAAATTTCCCATTTGCGAGGTTTACCGAAATTCTTTAACCGTGTTATATAAGTACAGTGTTGTGCGAAGATTGTCGCAATTTATTAATCGTGTTGTACAGGGGTTGAATGTATAATATTTTGGGATGAGACTACGTGCTCAGTATATGTAATGTATTGCTCGTAGTATCTAGCACCCTCATGTGAAATAAACAGTTGATAATAATACGCAATACTTTATCAATCTAAAACCTTAGTTGCAATTTCTCAGCCCATCTACCTAATTTTTCTAGGCCTTGTTGCAGTGGTACATTTTGATTGTTATCATTAACAAACCTTTGTATTACAGTATCTGCAAACTTAAGATTCGATATGCCTTCGTCAGTATCGTTAATGAATATTTAAAACGGCAAGTGCTGAGTACTGACTCCTGGAGGGCTCCACTATAACCTTAATCCATTAAGAGCAGTGACCATTAGTAACTACCCTGTCTTGCCACTCAACTATCTCTTTATCCATAGCAGTAACTTGCCCAAATGCCACACTGCCCTAATTTGTGCAGCGGTACTTCATGTGATACTGTGTCAAAAACTTAACTGAAATCTACTTATATGGTGTCAAAATTAGTTTTTTCATCCAGTTCCTTTCCGAAGACATCATAATAGCTAAACCGATTGGTCGGACAAGATTTCTCCCTTAACAAATACTTGCAGCGATTGGTGTATGATTCCTGTCAAGATGATCCTGCATTATTTTCAATTAATTTGCATTTAATTTTCCAAATTATTTTCAATGGAAGAGAAATCAGGCTTAGATCTTGGTCAGGCGCGCGGGTGCATAAGTACACGTGCCTTGAGTGACGGGGGTTCAAACCCGTGACTGCTGAATATGGTGCTGTTTCTTGTATTCTGTCTATCTTGTAAACTCCTCTGACCGTTTGGTCGTCCCGGAGTATAAACAGAGAATTTATTTACTCAATTCGCCCTTTGATCCCCATTTGTGAATAGGAGACTTGACATATCTGTAGCTACCTCTCTGAATCCAAGGATGCTCTTATAATTATGGCTAAAGGTTGGCTCACCTCTTCTGCTGCTGATTTTAACATAATTGAACAGATTCCTTCAGCTCCAAGTGGCTTATTTACTTTCTACTTCAGTTATCACAAAATCCTTCAGCTATAATTTACGACTTTTGGTATACCATCCATAAAAACTTTAGGCGTGAATGTAGACCCAAAATATTTATCAGCACCAATCGTATTATGAAACAAAAATTGAGGCAGTTTCAATATTTAATACTTAAATGACGCCAGTGAGAATGACGGATGATCACAGCGAGTCTGAAATCAGTGTTTTTGACGCAGTGTCTATAAATACTATCTGGCTTTCATTTCAAATGACGCTTAAAAAGTCTTTGAAGATGACTTTAGACCCGCAATTCATATTATTTTATTTATTTTTGGTAGTTGTTGGCGCATAGGTTTCTGTGGCCATAATGCACCTCCCAAGGTTTTTGCAGTACTTTGATCCAAGCCCCTAGGTGGGAATCGAACCCGCGACCTTTTGGGTTGCCAGGCAAGCACTTTATCCACCCGGCTAACCCGGCCGGCAATTCATATTATGATGGAAACATTACTTATTATGCGACTTAAAGAGTACCGTTTTTTTTCCTTCGGCTATCTGTTCTTCAGGAAGTACCGAAACTTAATAACTTTTACCCATTGCTATTTATTGGGGAAAGATAAAACTAGTTGCAAAATGGTACTGGGTTCGCCATACCATATTTATAGAATTTTGAAATAATTAAATGTGAATGACACAAATTAAACCATTTTATTTGTTTAAGTGAACCTTGTGAAAAAAACTCTCATACAATAGGTAATTTGTGACATTTCTAGATTCGTTGTTCAATCTTGATAAGGCCTAAGCAGGAAAGATTCCTGTTATTACTTGTGTATCCACATGTAAAGTTAGGAACAGCCACCTAACCTTTCCTGATTAATGGAAGAATATATCGATACTACTCAGTGAAGCTGTTTGTTTTATTTGGTGGTTTTTTTTTTTTTTTAGGAGCATTAGCAACTAAGACCATATTGCTCCGCGATATGCGGTGGTCATTCCCTGACCTTTCCGCATCCTCCGTATTTGGTGGTGACAGGCTCGAACCCCGGTCTAATCAAGAAGCGTGTTCTACTCACTGCTGCTCCTTCCCACCTGGCTACGGAGGCGCAGAAGTAAGGCAAGGAGGGGTGTGATTTGGACTGAGTTGAATGCAGATTTCATGTCCAGAAATATGGTTTGGAGATCTTTCATTATCATTCCAGGCATGAATTATTTTCTGCGATAAGAACTGTAGACAGGTAATAGTAGATCTATTTGGCATGGCATAATGGGTATGATCGGGCCTAAGCGCAAAGATTGCGCGTGCAACATCGTTATAGATACACTTCTCGAGATATTTCAGGAAGGGAGAAGCGATTGATATTGGCCTGTAGTCCGCAATGTTTTCGCATGAGGCTCTTTTGGTACAGCCACCACTCTCAAGTCAATCGGCTTGGAGGTATCTGTACCTGTTTGAATATTTTGTAGAGGTGGGTGAGCGCTCTGCTGGTGAAATAGGAAGCAATTTTAAGACTAAAAACAGGTATTACGTCAGTTCCTATGGTGGACTTGTCAAGTAGTGAATAAACGTCCATTTAGGTATGAATTAATGTGACTTTTTGATGTCCAGGAATGGTTTGAGCACAGCATATGCTCAAACCATTCCTGGACATCAAAAGCTATGGGGGTGCAAGTATGATATGTGGACAACACAAGTTTTCCTCTTGACAGCCGGCCGTTCATGAAATAAGAAGAAAAAGAAGAAATCTTTATTGCATACAAAATGCATATGCCGTACACAATACCCTTCACGGCTACAAGCTAGGGGTTTACAGTAAAGGTTAATACAAGGTAAAAGTCTAATATAAAAGTTACAAAGGCTAATACACTGCAATAAACAAAGATGAGATAGGAGAAAAAATAATCTTATTACTAATTATACAAGTGTAATGAAATGAAAGCAAATGGAAAATTTACAAAGAACGTATATACACAACAGAATGTTATCATGCTAATTTATTCTCCAGGGAGCAGTCCTCTTACAGTGTTGGAGTCATCTGAGCAGGCGCAGAAAGTTGGAGCAATGTAGTGAGGGATCCATGGGAGTGATGGACAGGTCCTTGGGAGCAGGTTCTAATGCCCTGTGACATGGTCCTGAGAAGGAAGTCTATGGAGTAAGTTCTGCCTGTATTTTTTATCCAATGCGAATTGTAGAGGTCGCCATCCAAGGAGTATACGTACTGCAGCATTTGCACGGGTATGAAGCGATCGGATAACTTTAACCAGTTTGGGGTGGCCTGGAGGACTGGATTGGCCCGAAGGCTTGGGACCGGGATCCTCCAACCGCAGTTGGCCCAGAAGTCTGGGTGCGAAATACTGCCAACCATCATTTTTACAGAAAAGACGAGTCTTCTCTCATGGATAATGGCAGGAAGACGTCTGATGTTTAGAGATGCTGCCATCTGGGTGGTCCTTCGTGCAGGGGGAAGTCGGAATTTCCATATGGCCCACTTCAATAGCCAAAATTCGCCCGCAAAAATCCGTCTTAGATGCGTTGCGGCAGTTGAGGTCCAGACTTCTGCTCCATAAAGAATGACCGGATAGACACACGTCTTAATATACCTGCACCCAACGGTCTGGTCATGGACATGCATAAGTTGTTGCTTAAGCATCCACCGGAGTCGACAGAATTTTTTTTTGCAGGTGGTCTATGTGTGGTATAAAGGAGAGCTTCTGGTCAAAAATAACGCCCAGGTCGGTGTGTTGCTGCACAGCAGAAATCGCGGATCCTCTTATATTGGGTTGCACCATCGTTGGGTTCCGTTTGAGCGAGAAAGTGAGCTGTTTCGACTTCTCAGGATTGATGTGAAGGCCGAAACCGGAGAGGAAGGCCTCGAGGTTCTGGATTTTATGTTCGATTACGACATTTGTGTAGTCAGCAGCGTCTCCGGGGTTGATAACAGTGAACAGCTTTATATCATCGGCGAAGGTGATAATATCAGTTCGGCCCGTCACGAAAGGCAGAAGAACGGCTGAGAACAAAATACCAGAGAGGACCCCACCTTGTGGGACTCCAGTTGTAATATTTCTGGTGCAGCGTCGATTGGCATCGCGAACAATAATCGTCCTGTTCTCAAGCATTGACTGAATGAACCAGAGCACGTCTCCGCCAATGAAGTAATACTCACGTAATAGCCTTATCAACGCGTGAACGGATACGGAATCAAATGCTGCCTGGACGTCGATATAAGTAACAGTGATTTCCGAACCGTGCTCAAATGCTTCGAGGATCTTGGTAGTGGTACTGACTAGATTTGTAGCGGCGGGTCTTGACCGGGTGGCATAGTGGATCTGCGGTGGCTGATGTGGCATTATTTATGTGGTTAACGTTTTCAGAAGAGATTTCTCAAATAGCTTTAGTAGGCTTGATGCAGAAGAAATAGGACGGAAGTGACTGGGCTGAGAATCAGAGCGTATTTTTGGCAGCGGTCTTATTGTCAATAGCTGATTGTTTGCTATTCTGTAAATCTATACTTGCTTTGAAGAATTAGGCATATGGATCTTCTGAAGGCGGCTTCTTGTAGGAGGCACAAAAGAGTCCTGCGAGATGTCTTCCTGGCAAACTCCAACCAACCGTGTTCCAGATGCTCATCTAATCATGCTTAGATGAACACATGAAGAAATGCCTTTATTTTCCTCACATGGAGACTGTGGACGTCTATTGCAGGTTGGAGCAGAATGCAGATTTGGATGTCGTGTATATCTGGCAAGACCACAAGTTGGCCCACTTCAGCACCCAGAATTCTAGACCCCATAGTTTCTTTTTTAGTCACCGATGCTCCTAAAACCCAATAGCAACAACTCATAGTTTCTTGAGGCTGTTGGGAGTGCCGGCAGACCAAATTTCCACAACATAGGAGAGCACGCATTTCATAGAGTACCTTCTTGTTCCTCTCACTAATCTCGTTGTTCTTCTCTGAACCGGTTCAAACCGATCCACATCCTTCCTGAAATGAGATTATGGTAATGACGTATTGCTTCGTTGAGTATGTTCGACTGCGGTAATATGAAGCCAGAATGTGAAAAACTTGAGCTATCAGATTTTGAAAAAGCTCTTATCCTGCGCTCACATTTGGCAAGAGCGACAATTCAAGAAATGAGAGACATAACTGGTTTTTAAAAAGCATCCATCTCAAAAGTTTTTTTTTTAATGCAAGAATACAACCCCATCCAACCTCTAAAATTACTGGCTTTTCCATACACACGCGAGTCATTCAACCTGTCCCAGTGGACCCAAAAACATGTATAGCAGTCATAAATAGGGATCTCGATGTCCTGGTTGTCCAGGGCCTCTGCAATCAGTTCTCCACCTGTATCCAGATTACATGTACAGATCAATCATTCTACCTGATGTCACTCTACAGCCCTCCCTCAAGTAACATCAATGAAGCACTAAACTTTTTGGAATTTGCCCTGAATTTTATTGGCTCCAAACAACTCCTGGTTGCATCTGACTTGAACGCAAAATCCCCCTTCTGGCACAGTGCAGTTGCCAATGGCCGTGGCCAGCTTCTTGAGGACTTCATCCTCAGCCAAAATCTTATTATCCATAACCAGCCTAGCCAGTTCACTACTTACTCTAGCTCCACCGGTGAATCTAATATTGATTTAACCCTGTCTACAAAAGACCTACGTCAGTCAGTTAGTTGCTGGAAGGTAACTCCGGATCTGACTGTTAGCGACCATAGAGCCATACTGTTCCATCTTGACTTGGTTCCACCGAGAAACAACAACAGAACAAGGCCAACTGACTTCATTAGATTCTCTTCGAGAAACGTCAATTGGGAAGCATATGACAGCTCCATAGAACTGGACTTTCCAAATCCAGACCCATCACAGATGGACTCGCTAAATGCACAGGACTTGACCACCTTTATCCAGCACTCCATACTCAGAGCCTCATACAGGTCCTCAAGGAAGAAGGTGTTCCGCCCAGCAATCTGCCCATGGTGGACCCGGGAACTTACCATCCTTCGTAAGGCAGTCCACTCTGCGCGCAGGAACTACCAGCGACACCGTGATTGGCCAGCTCCTGATGTCGAACGCCTTCATAGGGATTATATCGCCAAAAAGAATGAGTATACCAAGGCAATTGCAGCCAGAAAGAGAGAAACTTGGGCAAATTTCGTAAAAGAAACCAACCGTACAAATCCATGGGGCCTGGCATATAAGATTTTGAGAGAGAAAACCTTCTCCCCAGAAATATTCAACACTGTTTCAGTAGACGCTCAGGAAACTAAGTGTTGGCAAGATTCTGCCAACCTTATTCTAGACAAACTGTTTCCACCTGATGACATCTCTGAGGATCATCCAGAACACTCAGCAATTAGAGCTGCCAACAGCAATTACATAGCAAAAGAGCAAGCCAACCCATTCACACTAGAAGAACTGGGAGCAGTCCTTAAAAACATTAATGCCAAAAAGTGTCCAGGCCTTGACCTAATAGAATACATCTTCATCATCCGCTTTCACACACTGCGGCCGCACCATCTACTCCTTCTCTTCAATAAATGCTTGGAAGAAGGATGCTTCCCAAAAGAATGGAAATTTGCCCTCATTCGCCTCATCAAGAAGCCTCACAAACCACCAACAGACCCCCGCAGCTTCCGGCCTATTGCCCTGCTGGCTAACCTTGGTAAGGTCCTTGAGCGACTCATGGCTCTCAGGGTTGTCTCCATGCTACAAATGCACGATTTGGTCTCACCATGCCAGTATGGCTTCACCCGTGGAAGGTCGTGTGAAGAAGCTCTGTTCGATTTGGTTTTACATATTGAAAGTTCTGAAGAAAAATTCGAATTGGCCATCTTCATAGACTTCGAGGGAGCCTTCGATACCGTCTGGTGGGATAGTGCCTTGGCACGCCTTCGAACTGCCGCTTGCCCCCAGCAATTATACAGCCTCTTCCAGAACTATTTTTCCGACCGAGCAGTTATTCTCAAGTCAAAATTCCAGCAAGTCACAAGATCAGTAAATCGAGGTTGTCCCCAAGGGTCAGTCCTGGGACCCCTCATTTGGAACATAGTCCTCCAAGACTGGCTCTCCCGCACCTTCAGGAATACAAAAATTGTGGCCTTTGCCGATGATCTCACAGTTGTGGTGTCAGGGCATTCACGGAAGGCCATTGAAGAAAATGCAAACCAGGTCCTCGACGATCTCTCAACTTGGGCCGCACTTAATAAGTTGCATATCAACCCAACAAAAACTAAAATGATGCTATTCAAGAATAGACTGGATCTCAGGCGCCCACCGCAGGTAAAGATATGTAATGCTCAACTGCCAATCGTCACCGAAACCAAAGTACTTGGAGTGATTATTGACCACAAACTCAGCTTTCTTCCACATCTTGTTAATTTAAGAAACAAAGTTAAGAGATTCTCAGGAACCATCATACGCATCTCTAAGAATGATTGGGGACTCTCCAAAAGGTCCCTGCGGTTGTATTACAACGCAGTATTTTTACCAATTGTGACCTATGCAGCTGGAGCCTGGTTCCATCGGGTAACTCTTGTAAAGATGCGAGACAAGCTTGGAACCATCCAGAGGTCAATGTTAATGGCAATCTGCCGAGTGTGTAGAACGGTCTCCACTCCTGCCATTCAGGTCATTGCGGGAGCACTTCCGCTCGATCTACATGTCACCTTCCGAGGGCTGTGCTTCCGCATTACGAAAAATATCCCAACAAGGATCCTTGACATTGAGGTTAATCTGGATGCTGACCCCAAGGCTGAGATGACACGTTGCTACAACGAGCTCTTCAACATTTGGCAAACTCGATGGCATAATTCAACAAAGGGCATTGTCACAAAAATATTCCTACCTGATGTAACCTACACTGCTACTAAATCTGTACAGTCTTGGTTCACCCCTTCACTAGAAACATCATACCTAATTACCGGACACGGATCCATGAATGAAAAATTACACCATCTGGGTCTCCACCCAACAGATCTCTGCCATTGTGGAGCCAAAGAGAACTGGTGGCATGTACTATTCGAGTGCATTGCGTATGCTGATCTGAGACACAACCTTGTCAGCTGTACACAGATCTCTGGCGAGTATCTAGAGCTCTTCCTACAGAACCCTAACAACCTCCCTGCACTGCAAACCTACTCAGCTGAAGTCTTTAGGCGCAGAAGAAGGATTAACAGACCACCAGTGGCAAACATCGATGACCCAGCAGTGGACTGAAACCGACCATGTATTTCCCCCCTCCCCCCAGCCTGCTGCATGGGCTGTGGAGCTTGTTTCTGCGGCCTGTGTTCAGGAAGGAAAACATCTCTCTCTCTCTCTTTCTCTTCCCCCCCCCCCTTTTTTTTTTTTTTTTTTTTTTTTTTAATAAATATATATGTATATATGTTTTTTTTTTTTTTCTCGCATTCTACAATCAATCCATGGCTGTTTTTTTTTTTTTTTTTAATTTATTTTATTTTTTAATTATTATTATTATTATTTTATTTATTTAATTTATTTTATTTCTTTTATTCTTACTATTTTTTATTTATTTATTATTTATTTTTTTTTTCTCTCTTCGCGTTCTAAATCAGTCACATGGTTGGTTTTTTTTTTTTGTTTTTTTTTGCGTTCTTCAGGGTTGCTGTCACTTTTTTTTTTTTTTTGCGTTTTACAGTGATATTATTATTTTATTATTATTATTATTTTTTTTTTTTTTTTTCTTTTGCACCACGGGAAAATCTAAATAAATATATATGTTTTTTTTTTTTTTTTTTTCTCTCCTCTGGAGTGGGCCCCTAGAGGAATCTGGCCCACCTTTTGGCAACATCAGGTGGATCAGAGTCTCATATTGAGACAGTACGTGATTAGCTGAGACTGGCCCACCTTCCCGTGGTGTGGACGAGTACCCAGAATCATCTGTCCAGGTGACTGATGCTTCTGGGTAGCCAAGTGGCCAGAACAGAACAACAGAACACACACATAATACACACAAACCGACGTCACACACATATCTGGCCCATTTGTAGTGATACTGTTCTTCACAGAGATACGAGGCGGAGTTGAACTAACGTTCTAGGAGCCGCCCATTACAAAAACACATGTCCACATGTCCACATAATGACTGGAAAGCATGCGGCTCTTCCACATCTTAAAGGCTCAAATGTAGCAAGAAAACAAAACAATACTTCAAGTGTTTTGGCACCGACTGGGTCCGTTGATAGAGTGTAGAGCAGGGGTCGGCAACCTTTTTTTAAGTGAAGAGCCATTTTTAATCTAATTTTTAAAAAAGAGAATCCGAAGAGCCGCACCTCAGCTCAAGCTAGGAGGAGGAGGAGTTTTTTTTTTAAGAAATGGAATAGAGTTGAAAGGTGTTTTATTAAAAAAAAAAAAAAGATATTTTGAAATAGTATTTATTAATACTGAAACGTAAAAAAACGTAACAAACATCCATTTAGGTACGAATTAATGTGACTTTTGCTGCTGAACTTTTTGAGTGAGTCTCATCAGGCGAGTATGCCGTTTCATCTTTGAACATGCTGAGAGACTCATTATTCAGACAGTTTCTTGATTTATTTTTAATATAGTTAATGTTTAAAAATATTTGCCGCAGAAATTCGTCGAACCAAAAAACGGAGAAGTCCAAACGCAAATATTTTCAAATTTGGCTACTTGTCCGGTAAGCTACTGCACGCATCGAACACAAATTGGTCTTGTTTTTTTCAATTCATCTATCGCCCTCCATTTGTGTAGAATGCAGGGGCAGCCTTTTCCCTCACCAAATCCTCAATTTCAGTTTTAAGGCATTTTAGGCTTGCACTCCATATGCCCTTGATTTTTAAGTCCTCTAACTCCATTTCAAATTGTGCTTCATGTGGACTAAAAGTTAGAGCCGCATGCGGCTCGCGTAGGTTGGCGACCCCTAGTGTAGTGTGTTTAGTGTCAGATGGCACCAGGGGTTTCCCCCATCTCTGCGTACTATACATTGTGGGTGTGAAACAGAACACTGTCAATGTCAGAGGTTTAAAAGTGTATGGATTTTGTACATGTGTAGTGTCGTGTATCGTTGTTCCTCTGGTCATTTAGCCGCTGGGCCCCTAATGGGGCCCAAAGTTGTCCACACCCTGCTCCGTGGAGGCAGACCAGGTACGCCAGTATTATAGTTTTTTACTCTGGCAGGTCCTGCCACCTAATTTCCTGAGATTTCAGTGGCTAGGACCTAAAAAAAAAAAAAAAAAAAAAAAACCGTTATAGATAGGGGTCAGTCAAAAGGAGTAATAAGTTTTTGGGTGTAGGGCTCAAGCAATTTAAAGATGATTCGGACACTAGTAGTTCTAAGTTAGAGAGAGAGGGGGAGACTGAAGGCTGGGGGAAAAGACAGATAAGGGGTCCATAGAGAAGATGACCCCCCCAATTAGTGGAACAGGCCCATGCCCCACCGGAAGGAAAAGAGAGGGGAGACCAGGAGTAACCTCCCCTCCTGCCCGGGGAGTGGAGGCAAAGGACCACACAAGGGAGCATGGCTAGGAAGGCCTAATGGCAGCATCTGAGCTGTGCTGGTGGTTGTCACTCCTGGGACGAACCAAGGAAGGAGTTGTATGGCACTATTCCCGCGGAGGTTTACGGTTGAGGTAAAGTTCGTTGTATGGCAAAAAGATCTTGGGCAAACTTGGAAAAGGCGCAGTAGTGTTGCTCGTGTTCCAGAAGATGGTTTTCTTGATCCTGAGGAAGGTAATGAATCTGTGTAATGAGAATGCGTGGGAGATCTTCGTAAAGCGAGCAGTGGTACATAAGGTGGTCCCAGGTTTCCTGGGATCCACAGTTACAGAGGGTTGTCTGTTATATGGAAGGAAGTCAGTTTTGTACGAATGGAACCATGCCCTGTGAAAAGGAAGGTGGTTTGTAGACCCGGGGAGAACCATGTCGGGCATTTGGGATAAATTGTTTGGACTTCTGGAAGAAAATTTCTGGTTATGGCCCCCTTTGTAGACTCCATCCATCTAGTCTGCCAGACCTGTGTTGAATGGGTGATAATCTCTTTTCTTCTGCAGTCCTGTTGTTGAGTGGATCAAAGGCGAAGTCTAATATTGTCTGGTACCGGTAGAATATCATTCAGGGTGTACCTGAATTGTGTATCAGATCTTCTGCGCCATAATATTATTATTATTAGCCATATGGCGCAAGGAAGCCTGAAGCTTATGCTGCACCAGCCAAAAAAAAAAAAAAATTTCAGAGAGAATCACCAAAAAAGAGAAGAATGATGATATCCAGCTCAGGACCCTGGGTGTACCAAGCCCATACTCACTAGATGTGAGCCCCTGGAGTAATGATATGGTTTTCCTGGCCCCCCACATTCACTTCATCTCAGTCCTATTGAGGATGTTTGGGATGTCCTAGAGAAATATTCGGCAATGAAGTACTCTTCCTTCAACTTTCTCACCTACGCGATATTTTGCTGGAAGAATGGTTACAATTAGATCCAAACTCACTAAAATATCTTGTAGAATTCATGGCCTGCCCGTACACTTGCTGTTATTCGAAACAGTCGGCCCGATTCGATACTGAATAAAGGTTCTTATATTTTTTTGGCCAGTGTATATATATACATACTTCCTTCTGCAGTGGCGATCCCAGGATTTTCTAAAGGGGGAGGGACCTAAAGCATTGTGTGGAAAGACATTAAACTCCAATATGGATAGCTTATGTGATTTGTATGGAGGGGAAGAAATAGAACAAATTGCTGGATTTCTATTTGAATGAAATTTGTGATGGCTCGACAAATTTTTCTAAAAGAGCAAAGTATAAAATTTCATGACAGTCAGTCCAGTAAGAATCGAGTTTTACATGAGGACGGACGGATATAGTAAAGACAATAGGAGCCCTGTGCATATGCAAAAGCGCCAAGAAATGAAATGTTTATTTTATTCATTTTTGGAGAACTCAACGTACTCCCCCATCCCCACCCCACAGTGTTTTTTTCTTTCGCAATTCGCGTTTTGATGGACAAATTACTCATGTCTTTATATAGATTTTTTTTTTTTTATCGATTAATTGTCAAATTAATATTATTCGATGGAATATTATCCGTGCTGCGCGGTGTTACAAATAGCCTGAAGGAACTTAAAATTAGCTTTATTCATACCGAAAGACAAATTATCTAACTTTATATACAGATATGTCCTCGGGGTTTAGCAAACGTGATCGGCAAGCTGATAGGAATTGCAAAATATCAGATAACAGCTTGCTTTGAAGGGAAAAAAAAAGTAGTCGGCAAACTAAAAGGAAAGGGTTTTAATTCCCAGCTCTTTCAGAACTTGTTTAAGAAAAGCAGGTGATGGTATTTAAAGAAAATTTGAATTGTAAAACATGGAAGATTATAGGTATCTGTAAAGTGTTTAGTGAAAAATTTAAGGACGCAAGCAATCTTTGTGTAGGCGCACGCTGGGAGAGCGTGGTTGAACTGATTATTTGGTTCGACGTAGTTGAATTTTAAATAATGAGTTTGTCCAGAACTAGTTAAAGCTGAGCTTTTATACTGGTATTATTGTTTTCTAATGCAAAGATGGAAGTGGTATCCACGCGACGGGTTTTAATCACGAAAAAAAGGAATTCTTTACCATAATGGTCATTGTGATTGATCACGAGATTTTAATAATCGCATATGAATCCAAAGGTTTTGGTGATCGCTTTTAAGTTAATATACATCCCGCAGAACGAGGTTATATTATCAAAAATTCGGCCATAGTTGAAGGTAGTCTTTGGCCCGTTCTTCAACCACCTTGCTAAAGATGTTTTTTGAATTTAAATTGCATTTTAGCGCCATTAGAATAATGGACTTTTTCTCGTGCTCATGATAGTTAAATGTACTGAGAGGTTTTAGAAGTGATAAGCTTTGTTCATATAATATCCCAGTACAAAAAAAAAAAAAGATCAACACTGCTTACTTGTGGTTCACTTATTTTCTCAGCGCAGTTAACTTATTCAAGGAAGGATTGAGTAATGGATGGCTGCATTGATTCCGGAACAAACACATCATTTCACATTATTTTCTAAAACAGTTCTCAAGCGAGATGTCACCCACAAGCAATCATATGTCCTATTCGCCATGCGTCACTGCGGAACTCGTACGTAATATGGACGAATTACGCAGAAACATAATGTAAAATTTGAAGGTCCCTTAAACAAAAAAATTTAATTATATTGCCTACTAACCTACCGTACTCTTGGATTCGTTTCTATATTGAGTTTTCCCGCACTGCAGGAACCACTAGGTCGTGCCCTTGAAACTGGACCGTTTTTCCTCTCGCGTTGAAACGAATCCAATCCCAGTACAAAATATTCAGGATTTTTATGAAATTTTTTATTTGATCCGTTTAGAAAGATAGTCATCCCAAATTTCATCAAACTTGGATCAATAGAAATCTGACAGCTGTTATCTTTTAAAATATTGTGTAGGTCATCCATATACTGTGTAGCTTTGATTGGCAACCTACGGTCCACACTGGATTTTCAACTAAACCATTGGCTCATCCAAGTTCTCGCGGATAGTACAGTGCATACAAGCAATGGCTTCTCCACACCAAGTGGAAAAGGCCCAGGTTCTAATCTCCTCAATTACGCGAAGAATTTTATAGGCCTATTTCACAACGTGGCTGAGTTAGTCGGTCTCTGGCAAAGGTTGCATGGTTTTCGTTCCCTGAAACTAGGAGATTTTTCGTCTAGCAAGTCCACTGCAGAATACACTAAATTTACTGACACTACACGTACTTTCCTCCCCTTTTATTTTCGCCTGGTGGGACCTGTACCAACTGATTTTTTTGGATTGCCTTCTCTATCATCCCCATATTTCTACCTTCCCCCTACTACCTTATTGCGCGTTTTTTTTTTTTTTTAACATAGGTCCTTGCCGCTGAAATCTTCGGAAACTAGGTGGCAGGACTTGCCAGAGTGCATTGTGATCCCTCTACTGCCTGACCTGCCTCCACGTGGCTAATGATGGGCAATGGAGGATCCCACTAGGGGCTCAACAGCTAAATGGTTAGAGACACAACACTAACTTACACTTTTTGAAACCTCTGGCCTTCACAGAGTACACAACGCGAAGATGGGGAAACCCCTGGGGCTGTTAGACAATGAACACTTGCCTTAGCTGCCTTGTCGACTGCGGACATGGTGTTCTATAATTGCAGCATCCTCAAAGTAAGTAACATCATGTGAGAGCCTTACCTTAAGATTCGTTACATCAACAGGTGTAATAGCACTAAACTGTGCTACCCAAGATATGTTGTTTTGTTTTATATTATGTAAGCTCCTCTACATGAATGAAAATGTTTTGTGTTATAAAGTTAACATAGTTTTGATAGTAGTGGCCTACCGCCTCGTGATGGGGACGGTAACTTGTGGTGGGAATGTGATGATCTGTCCCCGCCACGAGGATAAATGGTCAGTGTTAAATAATCTCTTATTAGTTGTTTGTTTGGGTGACCCGAGTATGGTCTCTGTATGTTAAAATTCAATAACTAACTAGACGTTCGGTTTTTATTTACAGATGAGAACTATACGCATATGGACAAAAGCCCAGGGGGCGTCTAGGTTTCTGTTCCATTCAAATGACAAGGGGGGATATTCAGGGGCATTCATGTATTGTTTTGGCGGGCCACCGGGTTTCCCCCATTAGCCGCTGTTGTATTTCTTATGTTGAATCTTACACCAAAACCGGCCATTTGTATGTAATGTATTGGGCGTGTAAGTGTCATAAGTGTTCTGTTGTTATGTTTTCGGCCGGTGCCTGGCTCTTAGCAGGTGAGGAGCAGTAACACCTGGTCACTACATCCCACCCCCCCCCCATTCGCGCCACGTGGAGGCGACCAGGATCTACTATCTCCTGCTGGAAAAGCCCAGGGCATAAGACCTGAAATGCCCGAAAAAGAATGAAGTGGAAAAGGAGGAATATAGAGGGAGAAGTTTGGGAGCTGGGGAGGTAAAAGGATAGAACAGAGGAGGATAAACAGAGGGACCAACAGAAAAATCTTTATTGTAGAATAGAGGAGGATCAACAGAGCAAGAATAAAGTAGGAAAAGTGGACTAACCACTCTAACCATGGGAACCTATCCCATGGAAAATCCCATCCTAGGAACTAAGATCAACAAAATAGGACCATTTCAAATGACATAGTATATAGTCATAGTATATTTATGTATGTAAGGTGGCACCTAGACTTAAAATCCATCTCCACCGTATAATCAGTATCAAGCAGAACATCTACCAATAGCAAAAAAAAAAAAAAAAAAAAAAAAAATCACTCTGCCACCGGGGAGCAAACACCAAATTGGCGATTGCCTCCCGGTACCCCCTCCCTAGAGCCAAGTCTGGGTAAACTATTCCTGTCTGTGCACAATGCACAAACTCCACACCCATCGGATGAAGTGCAATACCGATAGGTGTCACCTTCCCCGCATCCTGGCTGACCACGCTAGGAATACAAAAAAAAAAAAAAAAAAACATATGCAAGCAGTCAGGAGTAAATCCCGCATCATCAGTTCGTGATGCCTGCAAAAAAAAATAATAATAATAATAAATAAAATTTAAAAAAAAAAAAAAAAAAAAATCCTGACTGCCTGCAAAAAAAAAAAAAAAAAAAATCACTTATATAGGCTGTTTCATCAATAATCCCGCATCTTAGCATTATAAGATGCCAGCAAAAGAATGAGAGAAAAAAAAAAGGCTGAGACAGCATAGATAAAATAAAATAATGACATATCGAATGACGTAATAACAGATAATATTAAAGTAAAATAATTATTTTGTTAACGGCTCTCAAGCTGAACTTATATCCTTATAAGTGTGTGTTCGCCGGCTGATTTTGTGCGGCTGAAAAACCCAGAATAACTCACGGAGAAAACTCCTACTGCCTTCACCTGATATTGACCAACTACAGTCTCGATTGAAGAGGGCTTTTGAAATTCCTGCAGTCGTCGACTAGAATCGAACTTTGATCTCTCCAAACGAGTGACAAGTGACGAAACCACACTACTCGCACGGAGGACTTAATATTAAAGTATGGAATTTTACATAAGGTCACACAACAGATAACATTCGTTCATGTTATCTAATTGTGCTCTCAAAGTAAGAAAATATGAATCAAGGCAAAAAAATTCAAATGTGACATCTTTAGCTCTGTTCCATGTAGTCAGCCAGCCTTCTTGAAAGCAACTAAACTGTGGTCCCTCTAATTTTAATCTTGACATAAAACACGTTATCAACCAAAGCTCTAATTGACCAGTTGCGAAGCACCACCCCACATTTTTAACAACTCGACCAAGGAGAACTTTCGTCGATGACGTTTGTCAGGATTAAAGGTGCCATGAACAGAGTTTAGGTGATATTTGCATGTCATAAGTTAAGAAACCGGACTCTTTGGTGATTTGGAAGTTTCATTGAGTGCTGTGGATTGAGAAAACGAATTTTAGAACAGTCAAATGGATTTAACATTTTCAGAATTCGGTTTCTGAAGAGATCGCTGGATTATATTTATAAACATAACTATAAACTGAATATTAAACGCTAATTAAAACCATAAACTATTATCGTATTTCCTCAAATATTTAATTAATGTACATTATAATTTTTTCACTGATAAGGAAATTTAGGGTTACATAAATACCCTTGGTGTCAGTTAACGTATGTAAAAAAGAACACTTGGTCTGAATTTTGATTGGCTATGGACGAAATATTTTCCGTGCTTATGAAGTTAAACAGAGAGAAGGAAGGGGGGAAAAAGTCTGGCTTCATTTTTATTTGCTCACCTAATCTCCAAGGAGTGGCAAAGTAATTTATTAATGCTTAATTACTTCCTCCCTATAAGATTACTAGATCGTTAAGGCCATAGTTGTAATTATACTGATTTATATGTTATAGTTGTTTGCATCTCCTCCACTTAATACTCGGCTTTATCATGATTGATCCCTCGCAACTTTTTTCTTTTCAAGTACTACTTAATTGCTTCCTCCACAATTTGCTTATTTCCCTGCTGAGAGTATTATTGAAGTGCCGTTACTACTTCGAAACAAAAGAATTCTTGTGTATTCACTCTCATAGATGATTTTTCATTGTAATGATACCACTAGACTGCGTTTAAATGAATCCTCAGCTTTTGATCTGTATTTAGTTACATGCCTTTATGGTTTCTATTTTCAACCATGCACTCTCTTATAGACTAAGGAGAAGTTAATTAGACTCGAGGTTTTCGACGTATCCTTCAAGTTTATTTGCTGTACAAGGAAATGTGGTTTGTTCAGTGCACATCAGCGCAGAATAATTAGCTAGCTAAAGCAGTCGGCACTTGTAATAAAAGATTGGGCGAGTGCTTGTGATTAACATGCAGTAACCTTGGAAATACCTTGACATTCCCTTCAAAAACCATTACTTTGCCATGTGCGGAGTAAATGACACTATTCTTAAAATCAGAATACTGAATCAGTCATAGAAGAGGGATGTTTGAGAAATACCAAGCAAACTTACACCTATGTATTCTCATTTTTCAGTTTTGCTCATTTATGAGAGAAAGAATACTAAAATGGAACAATCGATTTATTTACTCTTCGATTCTGGAATAACGGAATGGAACAGTATTTTTATTCAGAATTAAAACTACGTCCCGAAGCAGTTTATTTAAACGGACCAAAAATGTCACCTGGGCATCATTACCAATCTGGGCTGGCAGTTGTGTGTTTCACTGGTTCTAAACGCAATTATTTTTAATAATAAACTAGCGCTTGCTTCTTTTGATAAAGTAAAATAAAATACTTACAGTAGCTTTCGACACTGTGTCTCTTCTGCTTTGAATATGGAAATCAAGCATGGTACTACGTGGTCATGTTAGATAAACATAGCGCGTGACCACGCTTAAACAGAAGTTTACATAAATACCCTTGACCTTCGACCATAAATGGCTCATTATGCCATTTCTACGGCAGGAATTACAGGCTCAATAGTGTCTGTTTGTCATTATTCGTGAAGCATAATGCTTCAGCTGTGAAGTATTATGGAGCTCCAGTGGAAGGATAGACCACCACGACGAGCCTAGTGAATTGCATTGTGGTTGCTTTCTCAATGACCTGCACTGTTGTAAGTTATTGTGGTTCCAGGGACTGTATGTGGAGACTGATCGAGGTTCCACAATTCCTGGATTGGACTTCTATTAATTATTTTGAGTCTTTGTAGTGGACCTACATGTGTCATGGATCCTTGGATTTCATCACGATCTTATGTTGGGAGTTTTATAGTTTCAGATACTTTAATGCTATTGCATTGTGACATGGATATTACGGTAAGAAAGGATTGACCCTCTACGAGGGAATCTAAGATAATTTTACATCAACTTGTTTAGTGGTGGCTTATTACACAGCATTGTAAATAGGTGGCAGAATTGTCAGGAAAGCTGGCTGCAACTGCCTAGTACAATAAATAAAAAAATAAAAATATCCCGTCCACATGAGTAAACATGCAACATTGCCAGGATTCCGCAACGATGTTCAGATATGCTGCGTCATTCATGACAGAGGGATCAGAGACTAAGTGTGCAACAGAAACTTGTCCCAAACCATCGGGCTCATCACATGTCTTGCATCCAACCTTTCTGTTTCTGGCACCCACGCCATAGTTTCCGATTGGTGTCAGAGATCAGCGGCTTCCAGGAAATGCAAAAGTTAAAAAAAAAAAAAAAAAACTGTCGTATTAGGCCCCCCCTCCCACGAAAACAAATTCATCTGTTCATGTGTAACATTCCGTAAATTAGCATTAGTAGAGGCATGTGATGCAAGAAAGCAAGCCTACACAGCATTAGCCGGGGGGGGGAAACAAGACTACGTTGACCCTGACTAAGCATGCCGTAATAACTTACATAGCCCCTTGTAAGGCAATTTCGAGAATAAGACCCCTTTCGAAACATGTACAATCATCCAAACAGCGAGATGAATGAGGATCTAAACCTCGCCAAGCTCAACCAACTCGACGCAATTGCAAAGAAACGCGAAAAATTGATGACCAACGAGGACTTCTGCAACCTAATGAGAATGGCCAATGACAAGCAAAAGATTCTGCTCATACATGTAATTTGAAGTCTATTATCTCTCAATCGCGAACGGATTCAAATATTTTTGACTGGCCCAGCTGGTTGCAGAAAAACGTTTGATTCACCTCTTAATGGAAATATACAACCGCTTCAGTAAATACAGACCTGGTACTGTAACGGCTACATTACATGCGATTCAACTGGTAAGGCCGAAGCGCATGTAATGTAATAATCTTGCATGTGTTCGCAGCTGGTTTATGCCAACTCAGCCCATCCAAGATCACTGCCCCAAGATATCCATTCCTCTGGTTACCAAAAGGTTTCTGCCACAGGTGGCAATATTAGTCCAAAGCCACCTAAGCGGCATGCCCCGAATCGTAAACGTTTTTCCGTCAACAGCTGGTTTATGCCAGCTCTGAGAACATCCAAGATCACCACCCATGATCCTTTGCGCGATCTCCTCTCCCTACCCTCTTTTTATTTGTTAGGAAAAAAGGAAATTACTTCATTTCGGCGTCGCAAAATCGTAACAAATTGATTTTACTACCGTCCGAAATTTAGTAGGTGCTGGCAAAGATTTTTTTTTTTTTTTTTTTATACATAAAGAAATACTTCGCATTCACCCACCATTCGCTCTAAACGTTTGTCCAGTTCTTCCTTGGATTTATTCAAGGAAGAACTGGATAAACAATCAACTACCAGCTGGCTAAAGACAAATTTCCGCACATCTATTCTACAACTTCTCTCCTCAATTTGAATTTATGCCCCCTTAGTTGTGTAATCTGAGCAAGAGGAAGAATTCCATCAGAATTTAGCTTGCTCAAGCCATTCAAGGCCTTAAACACCTCAATCAGATTCCTTTCAGGTAACTAGTCTCTAGACGCTGCAATTTGAAGAACTACAGTCCTTTCTTTGTAAAAGCACCCCTTTGGCCTCCGATTTTTTTTTTTTTTTTTTTTTTTGTCCCTCTCTGTACTCGTTCTAGCAACTCTGCATCATTCCTAAAATGAACCGTCCAGACCTGTACGAAGTACTCGAGGTGTTGCCTGACCATTGCCTTATACAAAGGAATAACCACCTCCTTATCCCTGGTAGCAAAATTCCTGTATATTGACAAGAACTCATGAGCTGCTCTGGCAGTCTGTCTGCACTGTTCAGACAACTTCATATCTGACTGCGAAATTACCCCCAGGTCTTTTTCATTGTTTACCACCCTGAGTGTAGTACCACAGAGTTCGTCCGTTTCTCTGGTGTTACTGCTACCCATATGCAGCACTTTGCATTTGTCAATGTTAAACTTCAGTTGTCACTTCTCAGCCCATCTGCCTAACTCTTCTAGGTCCCGTTGCAGCAGCATACTCTCATTACTGACATTAACAACCCGGCCAAACTTTGTCTTCTGCAAAATTGGACATTGAACCTTATATACCTTCATCAATATCATTGATAAATATACCAAACAACAATGGGCCAAATACAGAACATTGGGGGACTCCACTAATAACATTAATCCACGAAGAGCAGTATCCATTGATTACACTGGCTTCTCCCACTCCACCGTCCTTTTATCCATTGTAGAAACTTGCATTTAATGCCATACTGCTTCAATTTGTACAGTGGTCTTCCATGTGCAACAGTATCAAAACTTATCTGAAATTCAAGTATATAACATCAATTATTTTTTGCATCCAGTTCCTTTGTGACTGCATCATACTATCCAATCAGATTGGTCAAACAAGACTTCCCGTTAACAAACAGTACTGTTTGAATTATTACTGCTAAATTATTATCGTAGTCAGGACCGGCGCTAGGCTGGATATCGCCCGCCTGCAAAGCTGAAATGGGCGCCCCTGCATTGCAAGGCGGGCACTCCCAAACATACTAACACTTTGAAACGGCACCCGCCTGCAATGCAGGCCCGCTTCCGCCGGCCCTGACCGTAGTCTTGTCTAGATGACACTGCAATGCTTCTTTAACTAGTGACTCCATTATTTTTCCTGGAACAGAAGTTAAACTAACAGTTCTGTAATTACTCGTGTCACTCTTTTATCTTCCCCCCTTGTGAATTGGGGATACATTTGCACATCTCCAGTCCGTGGAGATCTCCCCTGAATCCAAGATCCAAGGATGTTCTCATGATTATGGCTGAGGGTTTGCTTACTTCCTTTGCCGCCTCCTTTAATATAATGGATAGATCCCATCCACCCTAGGTGCCTTTCTTATATTTAACTTCAATAATTTCTCCTCCACTTTGCTCTCAGTTATTGCAAAATCATTTAGCTCCCTGTTAGAGTAAAAGCTTCAGTCCTCTACTTCCCTACAGAATTCCTCGTGTGAATGTAGATGCAGAATACTCATTCAGTTTAACAGCTGTGCTGGTTCATCATCAGTCGAACCAACGATATCAAGTGGACCAATCTGATTTATCCCCTTCCTTCTAGAGTTTATATAAGTAAAGAAGTCTTTTTGCTATTTTTCTTTACATTCTTTGCCAGATTTCTCGTAATCTTCCTTCGCTTGCCTAACTTCTTTTGTGACTTGATTACAAACAAGCTTATAACTACCATAGGCTTCTTTGTAGCCTGATAATTTATATGCATTCCCTTTCCCTTCAGTATTGTAATAAGTAAATAGGAGTGAAGAGAAGGTTCTGAAAATTTATTTGTTTTTTTATATGATTGAAGATTTCAGTGAAGGGGACTCATTTCTCCATAATATCGTAACGTAAAAACCCACCGAATTCCAGTTATCGGTATTATCGTAAATGCAATAAGATCGAGTTTACTGTCAGTTTATTAACCTGAAAGTGCAAATTGTTTTTGTTTTATGGTAGTGACCTCCAAAAATGTGTTTTAATACACTGGTGTGCAAGATTTAAGGACCAGTCAGCTTTTCACCTGTAGCTTCTTATAGGAGTGGCGTGGATATAGGAAAGCATACCAAAGAAACCTCGTGAGTTACAGAAATGAAGGAAACAAACCGGTACAGAGGCCATTTATTCAAAAATGGCAACATAGCACTGGCTGCCATGATACAAATGCATCACTGCCAAAGATGGACCAAAGGGAAGAGGTGATCCTCAATAGGAGATATGGCCACCCCTAATGTCGATGCAGGCTTTGCACCGCCTGTCCATACTAAAAGCAATGTTGTTAAGTTCTTGCGGTAACATCGTCTGTTCCTCTGTCAGCGCCATCTTCAGCTGGTGAACATTTTCTGGTGGGTGGACATGCCGCTAGGCATCTCTCCAGAGCGTCCAATATGTGTTCGATGGGATTTAAATCGACGGAACGGGCAGTCCAATCCATGCGAACAATGTCCTCACTTTCCAAAAGCATATAAACAGCTGCAGTGCGATGGAGTGTGGCGTTATCAGCCACAAACACGAACTCGAGGCCAATGGCACCTCGGAACAGACGCACATGGGGAAGGATTACTACAGTACAGTAGCGTGCACCGGTTACAGCACCATCTTCCAGTATCTGGAGTTGTGTACGTCCATCCAAGATAACGCCTCCCCAGCGAGAACACCTCGACCGCCATATCGATCCCTTTCAGATATATTTACGGGATGATACTGTGTGCCAGATTAGCTGACGCCCAGAATCGCTGCTGAGACTGAATCTACTCTCATCAGTAAAGAATACCTTAAGTAAAGATTTTGTGGTTGTAACCTTTATAAATAGTGTTGGTCCTTACGTTTTGCACACCAGTGTAATAATAGAGGCATGTGATGCAAAAAAACAACCGTATGAGCTTATGTATCAACAGCCAAAAAAAAAAAAAAAAAAAAAAAAAATTCACACAACCATTCCTTCTAAATGTTTGTCTAGTTCCTCCTTGAATTTATTTAAGCTATCAACTTCGACAACGACCGATGGAAGTTTGTTCCGGCAATTAACCACCAGCTGACTAAAGGCAAATTTCTGCACATCTATTCTACAACTGTCTTTCTTCAATTTGAAATTTTGGCACCTTAGGTTCGTAATCTGAGCAAGTGGATGAATCCCATCAGAATTCAGCTCAACCCATTCAAGGCCTTATACACCTCAATCAAGATCACCTCGCAGGTGCCTAGTCTCCAGCCGCTGCAATTTGCAGAACTAAGCCTCTCCTGGTAAGAGGATCTTTTCATTCCCCTCGCCAATCTTGTTGCTCTTCTCTGTACACGCTCAAGCAAATCCATATCCTTCGGAAAACGCAGTACTGAAAGCGTGGCCTGACCATTGCCTTATACAAAGGGATAATCACCTCCTTTTCCCTGCTAGGAAAATCCCTGTATATCACTGACATAACCCCCTGACCTGCTCTGGCAGCCTGTCTGCATTGTTCAAAACTTCATATCTGAGTGCACAATTACTCCCAGGTCTCTTTCATTTTCTACCACCTAAGTGTGGTATCACACAGTTGGTACGTTCCTCTGGGGTTACTTCTACCCATACGCAGTACTTTGCATTTGTCAATGTTAAACTTCAGTTGACCCTTCTCAGCCCATCTGTTCAAATTTTCTAGATCCTATTGAGTTGCACACTGCCATTACTCCACACCAACATTAATCCACGAAGAGCAGCGCCCATTGATTACCGCACTCTGCCTTCTCCCACTCAACCACCCTTTTATTCATTGTAACAACTTGCCATTCTGCTCCAGTTTGTACGGTAGTCAGCCATGTGCAACAGTGTCAAACTTTTTCCTGAAATCCAAGTATGTGATATCAGAATTATTTTTTGCATCCAGTTCCTTTGTAACCACCTCATAGTATTCAATCAAATTTGTGAGAAGACTTTTCCTTAACAAACCCATGCTGTGTCTGAATTATTACTGCTGTCTTGTCTATATGATCCTGCAATGCATCTTTAGCCAGTGACTACATTATTTTCCCTGGAACAGAAGTTAAACTAACTGGTCTGTAATTACTCCTGACATCCCTTGATCCTCTTTTGTGAATTGGGGATACATTGTGGACATCTGTATATGTAAAGGGCAGCTCCTAGAACGTTTGTTCAACTCCGCCTCTCATCTCTGTGAAGAACAGTATCACTACAAATGGGCCAGATATGTGTGTGACGTCAGTTTGTGTGTCTTATGCGTGTGTTCTGTTCTGTTCTGGCTGCTTGGCTACCCAGAAGCATCAGTCACCTGAACAGATGATTCTGGGTACTTGTCCACACCACACCACACCACACCACACCACAGGAAGGTGGGCCAGTCCATGTAAAGCACTTACTGTCTTAAGAGAGACTCTGACTCACCTGATTGTTGTCAGAAGGTAGGCCAGGATCCTCTGGGGGCCCATTCCAGAGGAAAAATAAATAAAAAAAACATTTATTAAAAATAAATAAAACAAAATAAAATGAAACTATTTATAAAAAATAGATAAAATAATAATAAAATAAGTAAAATGGAAGAAGGTAGTGGTGCTGCTAAAAAAAATCAAATTAGTAAACAAAAAAGTGGTGCTTTTTTTTAATATATTAAATTTAAAAAATTAATTTAATAAAGAAACAAAACAAATTAGTGGTGCTCCTAAAAAAAAAAAAAAGAAGAAATTATAATAATAAATAAATACATAAAAGAAAAAGTGATGCTAATTTAAAAAAAAAAAAAAAAAAAAAACGAGAAAGAAAGCACTTATTTTGTTTGCAGGCCAAGGAAAAATTTCACTTCTTGAGGATTTGAGTTTATATATTATTAAAGGAGATCTAACCAGCTGTGCATCAGCAGGACCATTGTGCTGCATTCTGTTGAGATCTGTCGACACTGAACGTCTTCGAAGAAATACGCCTTGAGCGAAAGCCTGAAGAATCCGATATGACTCCGAGATTTGAAGCAGAGACGACTCCTGTCCTGGTTGAAAATTAGTAAGTGCATGAAGAGGAACAAGATGTGATCCCAACTCTCTGGTGATCCACACGAACAGAAGTCTGTTTGTGATAAATTGAACCTAAAAAGACTCTGGTTTATCGATCCATGTCCTGTCAACAGGGAGGACGTGAATATGTCCATGCAGAACCACAATCGAACACGTTTATCGAGGAGAAATGAAACTTATGGTATAAATTTTCTCGTTGTTGCACCAACGGGAGCTGTATCCCATCGAAACTGCCAGATGTTAACTAACTCGTTCCACAGTCTCCTTTCTCTTTTAGCATCATTTTGAAGGTTGATGGTTATTCCAAGAAATTCGGTCTCAATGTGGTTTTTCAGTTTGTATAAAAATCCTCTATAAGTAACTTGCAAGTCTAAAGGTAATGTTCCGGCTAATACTTGCAGAGCTTGCGTCGAGACTGTCCTGCCTGCCTTAACTAAACACCGCAAGATGGTTCTCTGCAATGAGGCGAGTTTTGCTTTGAAGTGTTTGACCCGTGCCCTGTGAAACCATGCACCGGCAGCATACGTGATTAGAGGGAAGAAAACTGCATTGTAATAGATCTTAAAGTTTTTCTGGAGAGCCCTCATTCAACACGGGACACCTTACAATTGCACCAGTAAATCTACGTATTTTAGATAAGTTTGTCAAGTGAGGAATAAAATTGAGACTGGAATCAATTACCACTCCTGGAACCTTGTGTTCTTTAACTATGCGGAGACGAATGTTGTTGATCTTGACCAACGGAGGACGAGAGATATCCAACTTTAATCCAAGAGTCATCATATTTGTTTTTGACAAGCTGATTTTAAGCTTATTGGGCACAGTCCAATCGTAGAGATCCCGGAGAACAAAATTTGCAGTAGTTTCAAGATCGGCCCTAAAGTTACAATTTACCAAGATGGTGAGATCGTCTGCATACGCTTTTATTTTGACGTTATCGAAAGATCGGGAGAGCCACTGCTCCAGTTCCATGTAAAAGGACCCAATATAGAGCCCTGTGGGCACCCTCTAGATACTGATCTTGATACGTGGCTATGTTTAGCCTTGACTATTATGCTTCTATTGGCAAAGTAATTACAGATTAAAAGGTAAAGTTGGTTGGAGCACCTAGCCGATCGCAATGCCCCAGGACGCTCTCCCACCAAAGGGAGTCGAAGGCGCCCTCGAAGCCGATGAAAACGGCCAGGGTATATTTATGTACCGAGTTTTGAACTGAAGAGAAAGCCCACAAGAGCATCCTCGCAAGAACGTCGGGGACAGAACCCATATTGGCTCCTTGAAAGCAGATCCTGTTCTACCAGTAGGGTATTCAATCTAATAGCCATTAGTTGCTCTAGCAATTTACCCAAATTAGCCAGCAGAACGATCGGCCTGTACGATCTAGCCACTCCAGAAGGCTTATCCGGCTTTCTGATCAACTTAACTAGTGACCTTCCAAATTTCCGGTAAAGTTTCTTCCTGAAGGCTTCAACTATCTGTTGAATAAGTTTAGAAGAACATAAGGTTTTCATTTCAGGACTGATAATAAAAATGTTTTCTACAAGATCTAGTCCTGGGCACTTCTGAACATTAACTTTATGCGGGACAGCCTGCAGTTCATCCAACGTAAAATGTTCAGTGGTTGTTGAGGACACATAAAATTCATTGTCTGATCGGATTTTAGAATGAACAGCTAAGTCTGAGGTAGGATCATCCAACGGAAAAAAGAGCATCTAAGATTGCATTTTCAGAATCATGCCAGTTCAGTGTTTCCACAGAGTCCGCCACAATTGAGCCAAATATGTTAGAACCAGAGGTTTTCCCTCTTACAATCTTGTATAGAAGACCCCAAGGGTTAGCATTTCCAGAGGTGTGAAATTCATCCACATTTCACGCTTTCGAGAGGCAATGGCCTTCATGTAGCTTTTCCTCAATGAAGAATACTGCTGGTAAAAACGATTAACGTCGGCTTGGGGCCAGTCTCTATGCCTTTGGTAATACCTACGGGCTCGATGAACTTTCCTTCTTAACTGGGATAACTCCTGCGTCCACCATGAACACGTCTTCTGATTAACCCTCTTTTTCCTGGAAGACTTATATGATGCTTTTATTATAGCATTTTGAATATAGTTCACTTGATGAGAAATAGGTTAGGTTTCAAAAGAAGCAAGTTTCTGTTCGTCAAGGTCCAGAAGAATGGAAGAGTCAAAAGCATTCCAGTCGATATTTCTGATGGAAAATCTTATTAATTCTGGCTGTGAGAAAGTGTGTGAAGATGGAACGGCAGAATCATGGGAAAGCATATAATAGATGACTCTATGGTCACTGGTTCACCAGTCCGTATACACAGTCGTCAGTACGCCGCAAATCGAAGTGAGAGTTTGTCATCGTTATATCTATATTAGATTCTCCTGCATAACTTGAGAAAGTATGAGGGTGATTAGGCTTGTTGTGAATTGAAACGCAATTAATTATGAACTCCTCCAAGAGAAGGCCACGTGCATCTGTAGAAGAGCTGTGCCAAAAGTTTGATTTTGCGTTGACGTCCGATGAGATCAATATATTGCTATTCGGTCCCAAAGTATTTATCACAGTCTCAAGGTAAGCTAGTCTTGGAGATACTAATAAGTATTGGGGATACATTGGCACATCTCCAGTCCGTGGGGACCTCCCCTGAATCCAAGGATGCCCATAATTATGGCTAAGGGTTTGCTTACTTCCTTTGCCGCCTCCTTTTAATATAACTGGATAGATCCCATCCACCCCAGGTGCCTTTATGTTTAACTTCAACAATTTCTCCTCCACTTTGCTCTCAGTTATTACAAAATCATTAAGCACCCTGCTACAATTTGATAACCTTCTGGCATTTTCCTTCCTTAATAACTCATGTGTGATTGTATATGCAATCACACGTGAGTTATTAAGGAAGGAAAATGCCAGTTTGACAGCTATCTGAGAATGATCATCTACAGTCAAACCATTGATATCAAACAAATGGAATAATCTGATTAATCCCCTTTCTTTTAGAGTTTATGTAAGTAAAGAAATTCTTGCTGGTTTTCTTAGCATCCTTTGCGAAAGATTTTTCGTAATCTACCTTCGCTTGCCCAATCCCCTTTGTGACTTGATTACAGACTAGCTTTTATATATATATATTATTTTTTTTTTTTTTTTTTTTTTTTTAGCTGGTGCAGCATAAGCCTCAGGCTTCCTTGCACTATATGGCTAATAATAATAATATCTGCCATTTGGTTTCTGTGTCGCCTGATAATTTATATGCACCCCATGCATTTTTCTTCTCTGCCACGAGTCTCATTAGTTCATTTGACAACCGTTTAGGCCTAAACCTTGAACAATATTTTTTAATAAGTATGAAACGTCTAGTAGCTTCCACCATTAATTCCTTGAATGCTTCCAAGGCATTCAAAATTGATTCTTATAATAGAATATATGATAACGATGAAAGTGTAACACGTGCAATTTCCATTATAAAAATGACCTTTTAGAGAGATAAATAGCAGTATAGCGAAAATTTCAACTTCCGAGATCCTGGAACGAATTACCAAAAAAAAAAAAAAAAAATGCGTTATTGGGTTCATATTAAGAAGTTTTCACGATGCCTCCATTAATTCCTACGGGATTCAAAATACGTTTCCACGATTTTTTTTTTTTTTTTAAGTTTCCGCCAGCCGGCAAAAACTTAAAGTCGAGTATTACGTAAGCCTGGATGTGGCTGTAGTATATACTTCCATGGGCACTGTTCTTTTGAATTGGTCTCTCCCCCCCCCCCAAAGCAGATGCAGATGTTCGAACCCGAGCCTCAACCAGTCAACATCCTTTTACTGTCCAACTTCAAACTCACAGACAGGGCCGTGCATATGAGGGATGCATTAGATGCGCCGCAACAGGTCCCTCGATCTAGGGGGGGGGGGACCAAAATGGAGGCAGCCATCAAAGTCTCAGCATAAATAAATGAGGCCCCCTAAATCCTTTTGTATCCTGGTCTCCCAGTACCTTTGCACGGCCTTGCTCACAGAATCAACTTTTCTTCCTTATTTATGAATTCAACTTCCGTTTTCTGGAACAACCTTCCTTCATACGTATTTCCTGAAAATTACAATCTACAGAAATTCAAGTCTGATGTCAACAAGTATCTTTTTAATCTTCTCAACCTCTAGCCCATGCACAATTCTGAGTACTATAGATTCTGATGCTTCTGGTGTTTGACAGTTTTCATAATAAAATAAATAAATAAACCGTAACAGTATTTGAATATCCATGATGCTCTTAACTACATACATTATTGGATTTTTGAATTGGGAAAATTTCATTTCTTTTGGAATTAAGTTTTCGTTTTTTAACTCTGATGAATTCTAATAGTTAATGCCTTCTTAATTAGAGATCTTTATTTCTCATAGAGGATCTCATAAGACGGATCGCGTTATAGTCGCATCTACTACTTATATGTTCTGTTAATTCAGTTCTTGTTAATAACTAAATTTGAACTATTCATGAGCAGTAGAGTACATGTAATTTACAGATATGGCATACCGACGCCTCATGGACGAAGTTCCTTTGGCTATTATTCTAAACAACCTTAACTCCTCTCACTTTTGATTTCTCATTGCTTTGGTCCCGCTAGACTGCTTTAATATTCTGTTGTAACTTGGCCATTGAAAATGCATCTTGAATTTCTAGTTTTTGATTAAGGCATAATCCTCTGCTTCTGTCATGTCCGCCATTTCTTTATACACCTTGCATGGAAAGAGCACTAGGCACGTACCAATGCTCCTACGAAGTCTAGCTGAACGAAGGCTTCTTGCAGCATGAACCAGTTCTCCAACGTAGTGTTATCTTCATGATTTGTTTCTTCAGCAAAGAACAGTTGTACCCACTTTTCCTTTAAGTGAGCACAGATTCTATTTATCTATGGACTGGCTGTAACAGGTTTCATCGGCTTTCGAATTTTGGCAGCCTAGATTCTGATGTTACAGCAGTTTAATTCTTTTGTAGATTCACATGGAATGTAGCTTAAATATGAAGACCAGCTTTGTCGGAATTATTTTCTCAAAACAAAGGAAATCGTTAGGTTGCTATCTCGCATCATACATCATCCATTGGTATCGGGTTCTTATTTAATAGAAATATTCTTTGTCGGCGATTCAAGATTCGTAATAAAGAAATTCTCTTATGCTTCTTTATTACGTCCTTTTTTTAAAGAAACCTAAGAGGTAAGCATCACTGGAGCTCATTTATCTCCTAGATTTCTTTAAAATAGTGTTCACGTATTTTTCAAATGATGGACAGACGTGAGGGAGAAAAGGATATCGGAAAAAAGATATAAGATGGAATTTTTCATTTGGATTGAGAGTGGTTACTAAAATTATCAAGTGGATCAATGTAAAAACTGAGGTAATAAAAACTTTCGATCGGTGAAGGTGGAAAAAACACTAAGGTCACTGTAGCGCATACATACGACTTCCTCTTTCCTTTTGAAATGTTCGGGAATTGAGCCCTATATTTAGACTGGCTCATTTAAAATGTCTCTCTCTGTGTGAAATATAATTCAACATTGAGATATTTCAGAGTTTACTGTATGGCAGCGGCACCGTGTAAAATTGCGCTAGTGAACTCCCGTGAGCTACTGTGCTAGTGCCCATTGAATATAAACTGCGTGAAGAAAGCATATGTTCATTCAATCCACATATTTGGACCGCGAGAGAAAAGGGAGTTTGAGTAAGGATGTTTTGGATAGTGATCAAGTTTCATGTGTTAGGAAAAACTGTATGCGAGTGTCAAAGTTGAAAGATTAGAATTCGATAACCCTTGGTCAAAACTGTTAAATGGTTAGTGAATGCTAGCATTCCTTGATCGCAGTCCCCTTCACCTGTCAGGGAATTTTTCTGAACCGCCCTTTGCGACCTGCTTTGCTTTAAAAACAACACGAGCTGCTGGAACGTCGCTTCAATGACCTTTAGGACAATGAAGCGACGGTCCAGCAGCTCGTGTTCCTCCGCTGGGGTTCGTGGAGGGATGTTGACGGTCGAAATTTCTTACGCATTTTTGTCTCACGAGATTAATAATTTTAGAAACCTAGCAAGTTTTGTCTAATCTAAGATGAAATCTATTTGTTATCAGTTGCCTCGCGATTTTTTTTTTTTTTTTTCCCACAAGGTCGACTGTATTTTTAAATTATTAAAATAAGGCATGCAAACATAACGAACTTAAATATATTCTTAGGTAGCCTTGAGCAGATTTTTTTTTTTTTTTTTTTTTTTATTTAACGAAAAAGCTACCACTACATTTAGATAAGCGATATATAAATTATTATTCGTGCTGGATGCGAACAGCAACAAAAACAGTCGAGGCAAAAACTATCAATTTAGGTCATGGCACATCGTCACGACAAATCCGGTAAGTTGTGCGTTTCTGTTCAGGCACAATGACGCCTTATTAACGAATTTTTATTGTTTCGTGTTGTTACTGTATCTGCTATGAAAAGATTTCCGTCACCACTTACCTGGCGTGTACACAGCGTCCTAATTGCTAAGGGCCCTCTACGTTTAAATGGCTGATCCAAATGGTTTACGGAAATGGTCCAGTGAATTTGCGACAGAGAGTACAAAGTTGAAAACTAAACGAACAATTTTATGTTTGGACTTTTCAATAACATTACGTCATACTGGATGGTTTCCATCACGCAAATTTCGTGCCATAACCAATTCTATCTTCCTGAAACCTTAAAATACAAATATACGAGTGACAGTCAGAAAGAGCAATATTAAGAGTTGAAATTAAAGGGGCAATTTTTTTTTTTTTAATAAGAAACTTCTATTTAATTACCTACAGGTCCATTATGAAAATTCTACCTGTGAATCTTCTGTCTTTGGACAGAATCTAAGAAATGTAGTTTATTATGTCCCATAGTAAGGGATTTGTGATAACTTTAATTTAGTTACTATGGTGCGAAATTTAAATCGGTCCTTGTTGGGACTTAGGGTTACCATCCCTGGATCATAATAAAAGAGTACAGTACAGATCAGGGGGCGGTAATTTCAAATAAAAAATGTAGAACATAATTTTTATTAGCGAAAATATTAAATTTTTATTAGTATCACAAAAATCAAATTATATCACAAATTAAAGTAGGTAATTATCTACATTGCAAATGCTTTTGCAATAAACAACTATCAAAGAGATCAATTAGAGCTTTAACAAAATCTATAATATAAATATAAAGTTTTAATTGAATGAATATTTTGCCTTACTTCGAACTTCGGCTAACATTTTTTTTGGTTCCCCCATACAATAATTGTAAAATTGTAAGCAATCAAATTCTTTGAAATTATACCAAACTATTTCTTTCATCAGTCAATTGAGCGTTCATCATGCTAAAGACTTTCAACATTTGCAATACCATTGGGCTTGATATTGCAAAAACGAAAGAACATATTTTTAAAACCTGCGAACTCGCAGTTTTATTCACGTTTTTGAAGTAATCTAACCATCTATCCGATGATCTTTTTATAGAAAATTGGTCGAATAGTAAAGCATCATCGATTTCTTTGTTTTCGATTTTAAATATACGAGTCTTTTTTTTTTTTTTTCTTCAATTTCGTCCATTTAAAATTTTTAAATTCTTCTAGAGAAGATGTCCAGTTAGTAGTAGCAGTGGCATGTGATGCAAGAAAGCAAGTGTATGAGCTTATGCAGCATCAGCCAAAAAAAAAAAAAAAATCACACCATTCCCTCCAAATGCCTGTCCAGTTCCTCCTTAAATTTATTTAACTTATCAACTTCCACAACGACAGATGGAAGTTTGTTCCAGCAATTAACCACCCTCCGGCTAAAGGCAAATTTCCGCACATCTATTCTACATCTGTCCTTTCTTAATTTGAATTTATGCCCCCGTAGGTTCGTAATCTGAACAAGTGGAAGGATCCCATCAGAATTCAGCGTGCTCAACCCATTCAAGGCCTTATACACTTCAATCACCGCGCAGGTGCCTAGTCTCCAGCCACTGCAATTTGCAGAACTTAAGCCTCTCTTGGTAAGTGGATCCCTTCTTCCCCTCACCAATCTTGTTGCTCTTCTCTGTACACGCTCAAGCAAATCTACATCCTTCCTAAAATGAGGCCTCCAGACCTGTACGCAGTACTCAAGGCGTGGCCTGACCATTGCCTTATACAGAGGGACAATCACCTCCTTTTCCCTGCTAGCAAAATTCCTATATATCATTGACAAAACCCCATGACCTGCCCTGGAAGTCTGTCTGCATTGCTCAGAAAACTTCATATCTGACTGCATAATTACTCCCAGGTCTTTTTCATTTTCTACCACCTTAAGTGTAGTACCACACAGTTGGTACGTTTCTCTGCGGTTACTTCTACCCATATGCAGTACTTTGCATTTGTCAAGGTTAAACTTCAGTTGCCACTTCTTAGCCCATCTGTCCAAATTATCTAGATCCTGTTGCAGTAGCACACTGCCATGACTCTCATTAACAACCCTGCCAACCTTTGTATCATCTGCAAACTTCGACATTAAGCCTGATATACCTTCATCAATATCATTGATAAATATACAAAACAGTGGACCCAACACCGAACCCTGTGTTACTCCACTAATAACATTAGTCCACGAAGAGCAGCACCCATTGATTACCACCCTCTGTCTTCTCCCACTTAACCATCCTTTTATCCATTGTAGCAACTTACCCTTGATACCATTCTGCTCCAATTTGTACAGTAGTCTTCCATGCGCAACAGTGTCAAAAGCTTTCCTGAAATCCAAATATATGATATCAAAATTATTTTTTGCATCCAGTTCCTTTGTGACCACATCATAATAACTAATCAAATTTGTCAGACAAGACTTTCCCTTAACAAATCCATGCTGTGTCTGAATTATTGCTGCAGTCTTGTCTAGATGATCCTGCAATGCATCTTTAACCAGTGACTCCATTATTTTACCCGGAACAGAAGTTAAACTAACTGGTCTGTAATTACTCGTGTCACCCTTCGATCCCCCTTTGTGAATTGGGGATACATTTGCACATCTCCAGTCCGTGGGAACCTCCCCTGAGTCCAAGATGCTCTCATAATTATGGCTAAGGGTTTGCCTAGTTGCTTTGCCGCCTCCTTTAATATAACTGGATAGATCCCATCCACCCCAGGTGCCTTTCTTATGTTTAACTTCAACAATTTCTCCTCCACTTTGCTCTCTGTTATTACAAAATCATTAAGCAACCTGCTACAATTTGATAACCTTCCATTTTCAAAACTTAATAACTCCTCATGTGTGAATGTAGATGCAAAATACTCATTCAGTTTTTGAGATATTCCAAAGATCTGACATATGCGTTGACAAGCTCTCCCTTTATATTGCTGGATTCTTGGTTCATTACAATTAATTCTTAAAATTTCTTTCACTTTGAGCGGAAGTTTCTAAAATGTCCATGATTTCTATTAAATTATTATTTTTTTAAAATTTTCATTTTTCTCAATATTGCAATGAAAAATGTTTAATGAGCGAGTGAACGAACCATAAATAACTTTCGTTTAGCGGATTTTCAAAAAATTTTTTTTATTAACCCTGGTGGATGGTCCTGCGACAGAAAGTAGCTTTGAAGTGCCTGGTACATTTGCAGCGCTGTGTATGCAAGGAAATAATGACAGCCACCTGATCTAGGAATGTTTTTTTTTTTTTTTTTTTTTTTTTTTTGGTAGCGCATCGGCTTCTGTGGCCATAATGCACCTCCCAAGGTTTTTGTAGTACTTTGATCCAAGCCCGAGGCGGGATTCGAACCCGCGACCTTTGGGTTGCCAGGCAGGCACTTTACCCACCCGGCTAGCCCGGTCGGCGATCTAGGAATGAGAAAGCAGTTTTCGATATTCTACCTCAACAAAATCACAGAAGTCTTTTAGAGCCCTCAGTTCGGATTGTATAAATGGAAAAGTAGTTATAAATTTTCATGATCAAAGATTCAATATCGATTGGTAGACCCTCAAAAGCATGTTGTACACAGTTGTGCAAGATATGAGCTGGGCATCCAACTGCAATCAATTCTTTTTTTAACTGCATTTTGTAAACTGAAGAAAACATGTAATGTATGAGGTTGAAGAGAAGCGTTAGATAATCTGATTTTTTTTTTTTTTTTTTTATTTTATAATTTCAAAGTTTCAAAGAGAGTACATTCGGCTTCGATAAGTGAAAAGTAAGAGTTTTACACCCGAAAAGAGTACGGATGGTAACCGTAGACTTAGGAAATGTTTGAATTTGTTCACCATAAGGTTACGTTTAATACTGTTAATATTATTTATTTATTTTATTATTATTATTTATTTTTTTTTTTTGACGAATCCTTACTGCATGACTCATCTGTAATCTCGAATAAAAATATTTAATATTTATCTTTCGGCATTTATCAGAAATCTTACTAAGAAAGTGGTAAATAAGCTGGCATTATTTCTTTCCTTAATGCATAATTTAATGTTTTCTAATACTTATAGAAAAATTTCGAAATGGTCGCATTTTAGCCGAACTGAATTACCGAATTTGATTATGTGAAGCGGAAATTATCTGAACCAATGAAAGAATTATCAATTAGCGTCACCCAAATGCTGCGCATATAGCAGCTTTTAAAAAAAAAAAAAAAAAAGTTTCCCGGATAGACAGGTGTATCACATGTCTAGTTCTTCTTTGAATTTATTCAAATTACCCACCTCTGCACTAAATGGCGCAGTTTATTCCAAAAATCGACTACCGCTGGCTGAAGCCAAATTTACGCACATCTACCCTGCGTCCATCCTTCCTCAATTTAAATTTAAGCCTTCTCATGTGTGTAGTCGGACCAAGAGAGAGAATTCCATCAGCATTGAGCTTCAAACACCTCAATAAAATCCCCTCGCACGTGTCTGGTCTACAGGCACTTCAGTTTGCAGAACTGAAGTATTGCTTAGTAAGGGTACCATTTTGTTGCCCTCCTCTGCACCCGTTCCTTCCTAAAATGAGGCCTCCACACTTGTGTGTAGTACTCAAGATGTGGCCTGACCATTGCCATTTAACAATGTAATAATTGTCTCCTTCATCTCTGCTGAAAATTTGATAAAATATTGATAAAACTCATCTCTCCTAGCTGTCTGTCTGCACTGCTCAGAACTTCATATCTGCTGCACAATTATCCCAGGTCTTTCTCATTCTCCACTTCCCCTAAATTACTTGGGTATTGGGTATGTTGACGGTCTAACGACTCCTGGGATTTCTCCCATCTCCGCGTACGTTCTCTGTATCGTGACAGTGCCCTGTCAATGCCAGAGGTTTCACAGTGTGTGGGTCATGTAGTATGTTGTGCCCATTGTTGATCCGGCCTGTCAGCCGCCGGGCCCCTAGTGGGGCCCGACGTTTCCATACCCAAGGACGGGGACGCCGGCCAGGTGTACCAATAAGACTAATTATAATCTGCAGGTCCTGCCACTTACTTTCCTGAGATTTCAGTGGCTAGGACCTAAAAAAAAAAAAAAAAAAAATTTATTCGCCGTTTGCTTAATAATACAATTTGTTTAAACATAGTGGGGTTTTCGCTAAATGAGTTTCTCTAGAGGTCTAATAGTTCGGGCAGTAATTTTGGTGTATTACATTTGGACCTGTGGGGTAATACACTGTATAGGAAAAGTTTTGGAGGGAAGGCAGAAGACTAGGGGCTAGAAATAGAAGAAAGGGACTGATTTCAAAGTACTTCTGGTGCAGCATGGACATGCCCGTGCTGCACCAGAAGGAAAAGTGTAGTGGCAGGAGGGGGAGTTGACAGCGAAAGCGTTGCCTCGCTTTGCCTGGGAAAGGCGCATTATAGCCTTAGTTGCTAATACGCTAAGAAAACCCAACAACCTGGGGAATGGGGGAAAAAGCAGGCTGGAACTGATGTCCAACCTCGTTTGTGAGATGGCCTTCCTCATCTTTCAGGGCAACCGTCCAAGGTTCAGAGGATGTCCATTCCAGTCCTTGTATTTAGGTAGTCCTTTCAGGGTCACCACACCACTGGACCACTCAGTGGTGCACGGGGGAAAGAGACCGTTTGCCATTTCCATTTAATCATTGCGGTTTTCTCGTTTTGTCTAGTCCAGTTTTCTGGTTGTTGTCTTGTCTGGTTTCACCTTGGGAGGGTTGGTGAGAACGTAGGCATTTTGTTGCGTTGTTCTGTATCAACATTTTTATGTCACTCTGTGTAAGGTGATGAGTGTTCTTCGCCTGGTGAAGAGCTGCTGAGCAAAGTTTGTTAGTACTCCATATTCTTCACTCTAGTCCAGCAAGTATGATTCCATATTTTTTGGGAACTACTTTATTGTAGTCATTAACCTACATCGCAGATCTTCATAGTTTGGGCAGTTTACATGACGTGCGGCGAACTCTCCACTTCACACACGCATCTTGGGTCTTCTTCCAATCCCATCTGGGGCAGTTTTTCTTTGAAGGCGCCATGGCCTATCAGTACATATGATATGTGAAGTCCTGGTTTTGAATCAAGTGGGCGTTTGTAGGAATATTTTCCACAAGTCCGGGATGAATTTTTTGGTGATTGCAGCCTTTGGTTGTTTCAGTCCAAAAGATTACTTTAATCTGGGATTACCACTCACCATATGAAGTGCAATTTGTCGACATTAACAACCTTGCAATTGCCACTTCTTAGCCCATCTACTGTCCGCTGTGGCGTATCCAGGTATCATCGTAAGGAAGGGCATGACAACCAGGTCCAGGTAACATCGTAAGGGCAACATGGCGACCAGACTTTCGAGGTTTTTTTTTTTTTTTTTAGAATGCCTCCTCCGTTCTGTTTCTTTAATTTAAAATTTTTAGTTGGGGGCGGGGCATATGCCCTCTCTGCCCACCCCTGAATACGCCCCTGGTCCACCACGAGAACCTTGTCAATCTTTTTACCTACACGGAAATGGGAGGTTCATTTTTGTTTGGGTGTTGAGAGCTTACAATGCAGGGTTGTTGTAAACGCATACTGGTGGCACAAACAACTTTGCAGAAGTAATACTATTAATAGCGCTCGCAACAGCCAAACAAAAATGAACTCTTCCGTTTCCATGGAGGCGGGATGATTATTATTATTAACCATATGGTGCAAGGAAGTCTGAGGCTTATGCTGCACCAGCCAAAAAAAAAAAAAGAGAGAATGATTATATCCAGCTCAGAACCCTGGGTTTGCCAAGCCCATACTCACCAGATATGAGCCCCTAGGGTTATTTACAGGGTCCTTCTCATGGTGGTCGAACAGTACTGTCTAGATTTCGTTGCAGTAGCATACCCTTGTTACTGTGAATAATTTACCCTCTCAACTTTCCTATGATATGCAAACTTAGACATTGTCTGATATGCCTTCATAAATTCATTAATAAATACAGTATAGAAAATAAATATGATCTTTATTGTAAAGTTCCTAGGTACACGCAGGTACCCTTCACGGCACTAAGCCAGGGGTTAACAAGTGGCAGAGATATCATCTCGCCGGAAATGTAATAAATACAAAATAGGATAAATAAATAGCAGATTGAATTTAGTTAAAAATAAAATATAATAACAATAATACATCAGAATAAAATAACACATGACAGTTTTCTTGAATTCAGATTTCCCTGAAATTCTTGCCGTGCCGGAGCGATCTCACATCAATTGATGGTTGTGGAACACACGTGCAGATCTAGGATGCGCCGTCTTTACTTTTTGTCGTCGGCGTCAAAGGACTGAACTAGATGGAGCTTCTGATAAGGGAGGAACCGATCTTTAAAATGTAACCTCGACGGAACAGCAAGAAGCTTGGGAGTGGAGCGGAGTGCTGGTTGAGGGATTCTCCAGCACACAGTGTCCCAAATGTTGGGCACAGATTCTTCCAGCGATCATTTTGATGGTGAAGGTCTTCTTTCGATGGTCATTTTGATGGTCTTCTTTCGTTCATTACGGCTGTTAATCTGGTTAAATTCAGTGCTTTGGCCATTGGTGTTGTGTGAAGTTCTGGTGGGAGATGACACTTCCAGGTAGCCCACTTCAGGAGCCAGTGTTCTGCGGTGATCAATGGTTTGATTGTTGTGTCTGCGGCCGAGCCCCACAACTCTACCCCCATACGGCATACCTCCGAAGATCATCATCCTGATATACGTTCTTATCAGATTGGTATTATGAATATGTAGCAAGCGTTGCTTGGCAATCCACTGTTTCCTGTTGAATTTTGCACAGAGTTCTTCAATGTGATAATGGAATTTTAATTTTCGATCAAAGGTCACACCCAGGTCTTTCTGCTTTTCGACGCAGGGGACCAAGACTCCGTCTATCGCAGGTTGAATTATTGTTGGAGTGGGTTTCAGTGAGAAGACCATGATGGTGTATTTTGCAGGATTGACTTGCAGGTCAAATCTCATGAGGTACTGCTTTATTTCTGATAGTCTTGTTGATGGTTGCTGTTGTGTCTATTGCTTTATCGGTTGATTGTATTTTTTGTTAAGAGCTTCAAGTCATCCGCATATGATGACATGTCTGGTCAGTTGTGTACTAGCAGGTTAATTATGGCTGTGAAAAGAATTCCAGACAGTACCCCCCCCCCCCCCCCTTGCGGCACGCCTGCTCGTGTTTGCCAAGTATACGTCTGCTTTCCTATGGACATTTTGATGGTCCTATTCTGAAGAAGAGATGTCAGAAACTTCAATGATAAGATAAGTCTGTGATAAGATAGAAATTTTGAAGGAGCTTAAGCAAGGCAGGGATGTTGACACTATCGAACGCTGCTTGTAGATCCAGGTATGTGATAGCAATTTATTCTTTCTCCTCAAACGATCCAAGGATGGCATTGGTGGTCATATGCGGATTGCTAATTGTTGATCTGTTCTGCAACGCATAATGAATTTGATGTGGCCTTTGAGGGAGGATGTGTGTGGTAAAAGTTTTCAGTACTGTTTTCTCAAGCAGCTTCAGTAAACACAAGGAGCGACAGATGAGTCTAAAGTGCTTGGCTTCAGTTGGCTGGGACTCCTTTGGGAGTGGCCTGATGGAGTACACATTCCATGCTGGAGGGAAAAATTCTTCTCCTTTTAATGTTATTAAAAATTGTTAAGAGGGGATCAATTAGATATGGACTCAAAACATTTTATTATAAACTGTGGAACTTCGTCAATCCCTGCAGTACCAGTTGCAGGCAATTGATTAATTGCAGATATAAGGTCGTATCTTGTGATTAAGATGGTTGCAAGTGCATCTCTGGGCACATCATTATCAAGCAGAGGAATATCGCTGGACTCGTTACCTCGCTGAAATCGTGCAATAAAGTCCATCCAGACATCAGGATCGAGCTGTGAGGAGAGATCACAATGTTTCTGTTGGTATGATGGGGCACCCTTACATAGTGTGACTTCAACGTGGTGTTTTATGGCTTGAGACTTGAGTCGATTGAAGCTTGCTCGTACTTTAGAGTAAGCAATTCGGTCTGGGATTTGTCCTGTTCTTTGAGGCTGCAAATTTGGAAATTGTGATGAGCCAGCTAGTTAATAGATCCAACGCAAGTTGGCTATTACCCTGCTGAACTGCATTCCAAGGAATTGCAGTGGCTGCTTCAAGGCATTTACTAGTGTTGATTAATTTCAGGCTGGTTATTACCTTTGTGTGGACCCTAGTCGAGACATTGTAGTTTGGAGTCGGAAAAGACACGTTAATTTAAATTGGCATATGATCAGATTGAAAGGCAGTTTCTGCTATTGAATCAAGTTCACAGTCGCTTGATGATAGCACAAGATCAAGATAGTTGTCACCCCTTGTCGGGAGCTGATTGATTAGATAGATTCCTAATGGATGAAGGCTATTTAGCATTCTTGACTGAAGATACACAAGTTGAGTGGATAAGTTGAAGTTTCCACAGATTACATGCCTTGCCGACGGACGAAGCCCATGAATGAGCCAATTAGTTATCTCATCGATGGTTTCAGCATTGGGTACTGGGGATGTATAAATAACTGCAATATCAATGCGGGCTGATTTAAATTGGCATGACGCAATTAGTCCTTCGAACTTATTGGAATGGCTTTTGTAATTCTTTGTTACAACCATGTGTGGTGTTTTATAGATAAGTCCCACTCCACCCCTCTTTTGTCCTGTCGGGATCAAAGAATCATATTATAACCAGCCAAAACTGCAATTGGAAAATCCTCATCATTATGGTCAAGCCAAGTTTCTGTTATGCAAAGCACATCATAATTTTGTGAGAGTAAAAGCTCTTCTACAGTTTCCAGCTTATTACGGATGCTACGGGCATTCTGATAAAAGAGGGCCAGGCTATTACATCTGGGGATCTTCCTTAGTACTGGAGTACTGTTTGCCTCTGTGGTCTGTTTCTTTCTATTCTGGAGATGTCTCTTTGAGATATTCTCACAGGAATTGTGTATTGTCTTCCATCCACGATTTCCGTGCTGTGAGTCAGCTAGTTGGGTTACCTGTACCCTTAATGTGACCATGCAGTATCTCACTGTGCTGCTGATGCCTAGGGCGCCCCTCCGTACCCAGGTGGGAAGGAGCAGCAGTGCATAGCACACGCTTCTAGATTAGACCGGGGTTCGAGCCCGTCACCACCAAATACGGAGGTTGCGGAAAGGTCAGGTGCGGTGGGCCATTCCAGGGAATGGCCACCGCATATCCCGGAGCAATATGGCTTTAGTTGCTAATGCTCCTAAAAACCAAATAACAAGCTGATGCCTTAAGGCGGGGGATAAGTTGATTGAATCAAGATTTTGTATTGGGTTATGTTGCAATCTAAAAGATGAATAGGAAGGCCATTTTGTGGGCAATTAGAATACATCAACAGATAGGTTTAGATTTTCTTTTATGCCATTTTTAACCTGTTTTGTGTTTGTGGAGCTAATCGTGAAATCAACAGGTTCTGCGAGTGAGTTGTTGGTCGACATATGCTGCTTTCCCGCTGGACTGGAGCCAGTTAGTTGGAGCTGTCCCAGTTATGTGATCGTCTGGATCTCTTTTTTATTTGTGTCTGCGGTCCTACCCTTGTCTCTTGTGTTTTGTAATTTTCTTTAGCCATGTTACCTCTGAATGTGTGAGGGGATCGCCTAGCGACAACCTCAGCCCAGGAGTGTGGGCCACAGTCAGTATGATAATGAGCTTCCGTATGGATTTCATGATAGTTTTTAATAAAATAATTGGGATGTCTAGCAGGTATAATTATGGATCCATCAGAGGTTTGTTTTGGTGCTTCGCTTTGGCGAGTGGTGCGTGTTAGACCTGCTATTGAAAGAGCTGGAGGATTTTCACTCTCAACATTACTTTTATCAGTTGCTTCTTTATAGGTTTCTTTCAGATTCCGCATTGGGTTCTTTGTCAGTGCGGCAATGTGGTGGTGTTCAGGTACATCACTTTCTTTTAGTGTCCTCCCATACTGATTGACAGGGGTTATCATTGGACTGCTGCTGTAACTGAATGGTGAGGTTTTGTTCATTTCATTGGTTGGCAGAGAAGAGGCAAACGGAAATGCTATCTCTCGGCCAGGTTTCAGAAGGGTACAGTTCACGGTCATGCTCTTAAATATTAAAGTTGGCTTTTCAGTTGGGATACTTCTTAGAGGATCTCTACGTTTTGCGCCCGTAGGAACTGGTTTTCCGAGAAGAGGTCAGTGACATTTTCAGACATTCTTTCCATCTTGCCTAACATGATCCTTGCATTATCTGTTTGTAGGGCTGTGATGGTTCTCGTGTGCTCGGTGATTATGTTTGTAAGGTTTCTAGATATTAAATCATTGATTACTTGGTCTAGGTTGAAGTTCTGGCTTTCGAGCATACTGGTTTGTGTGCTGGATTCCTTAGATATGATCTTGGTTCCATTGTCTTTAATACAGTCATGAGGAGGTTGAGCAGGGGGTACTGACATCAGTGATGGGGATTTATCGACGTCAGTGGCTAGGACGCTGCCGTCTATTTTCCGTGGATTTACAGATTCATTGTCTACATTGATTACGCTGTTTCTATTACATAGATCGCATGTCCACATTTTTCGCCGTTCTTTATTCAATTTCCATAGCACTGTGGGAGTGCATGGCTTACAAAAACCCCGCTTGCACAGAAGGCAGCTGAGAAATACAATTGATTTCACCTTGCAAATTGCGCAGATACTTTGTTGTCACTTTAATGTTGTGTTCTGTTTCGAAAGCTTTTAAGTTCAGTTTCTACGAAGCGCGTGATCGAAGATAAGGCTATACCAAGAGACGTTCCATTGAGAGAGAGAGAGCTGGAGGCAAAGATTAACTTTACCTCCTTTTACCAGGTTATCCTTGGGAATTAGTGTATTAGGCACACCTTTGACCTTGCCATTCCAACGTAAAGAGAATGGGTTAGCTTAACGTTGTGCTATACACAACACAATAGCCCAGCTTCTATATTCTTAGCAACAGTCTTAAATAAAATTAATATAAAAGATTACCTGGTAACCATCAAGTTCAATAGATGTGATCATCAGCTCCATGACGATGAGACGGACCATTTGACATAAATTTCATACTTGGGAAGATAAGAATCACTTTAAATTGTATATTATACGAAGAGCTCACTTTACAGGCTGTCATACACTGCACGCGCGATCTATTATATTGTATATAATAATAATGGGCCCAGCACTGAACCTTGGAGGACTCCGCTAATAACATTGTTTCAATAATAGCAGGCCAATTTATAACCACTGTCTTCCCCGCTCATGCATCCTTTTAATACTATGTAATATCAGTGTAGATACACCATACTTTACCCATAAATTTGAACTACGTATGTAGTGTAAAGGCATCGTTTATTATTATTATTATTATTATTATTATTATTATTAGCCAATAGGGTACAAGGAAGCCTGAGGCTTATGCTGCACCAGCCAAAAAAAAAAAAAAAAAAAAATTCCCAAGTTACCCCCTGAGAGAGAGAGAGAGAGAGAGAGAGAGAGAGAGAGAGAGAGAGAGAGAGAGGCAGGCATCACCAAGAAAGAGAAGAATGATGATATCCAGCTCAGGACCCTGGGTTTGCCAAGCCCATACTCCCAGATGTGAGCCCCCCGGGTTTTTTTTAAATTATATCTCATATTGTGGGTGCCTTCACAACGAGATAGCTGGTATTGCACTATTTCAAATAAATAACGCTTCTCTAGTAGAGAAGGCTACTGTTATGTATTTTCAGAGGATACCACCACCCAGACGATCGCTTCGAAACTAGTTGGCTTCATCAGTGGGTGGGCAGGTACCCTGGTAATGCAACATGCCATCACTGTTGCGGAGTTATTTCACTGATGATTAAGCCCACTAGCTCATCAAAACTTTTGAACGTCCAGAAATTTTTCTTTTCAGGGGACTAGCTTCCAATAATGTGTCGACTGCTGTAAAAAAAATAATAATAAATAAATAAAATTATTATATTTAAATCTTTTAAAAATTTTACAGCTACAATGGAACCTGAATTATCTGAGTTGAACAGGACCAAGTGTTTCGAATAATCCAAACCAAATTCTTTCTCCTTTTTTATAGGGTTTTGGGTATATTTATTACTTTTCGGTATTGCAATGAAAAATTAAATTACAAGCAATAGAACATTTACTAATGATTACGTGATGTCGATTTAATCGAAAAAAGAACCAATTACCCTCTTTCTATTGAGAAATTAATTTAATTCACTGAAACATTGGTTAACGTGCTGTCATGTGCCGACCTTGATAAATGTTAAGAAAAAGAAAGCCCTTTTCAAGGTTTTTCCAAAAATGATTTTGATGTTTCAAATATACCTTACTTAAACGTCCATCAATACATAATTCTCTGCTGCTGATGGCGTGTCTGTAGCGCTCCTTTCTCGATAACTTTCTGCTTCCCAGGTCGCAAGACCTTGCGCATACACATTCTGATCAATACTTTATTATGGACCTTGTGTTAGTCGTGACGAGAGGGAGAGAATTCTATTTGCCATACAACTGTTGAAGAGAAGCTAGAATGACCTTGACCGGATCGTTTGCTTCTATATCTCGAGTATTGTAAAGAAATAAGGAATTCTTATTTCTGTATTTACCGCATTTACAGTACTGTACTCGTTTCACAAATGGAGCCTTCTGAACAGTTTTATGAGTGAAAGATTATCCACAGAAAGCTGTCAAAGCTAAACAAATGATTTTATTTGCGATTGTAATGTCATTAATTCTTCTTTTTGTATCCTCGAATTTCCCAAATTGTTTCCCTTGCCTTATTCCAAAAATAAATAAAACAAAAATAAACCTTTTTTTTTGTGTTAGCAAAGTACTATTTTTCAAATAAAAAGTGAAAAATTAATCGTGCAACCACGGTTTTAGGAGATGCTCAACTCCTGCATATATGCAACGCCAAATTCGACCTTCAAATGGTTTTGCTGATCCGTTTCTCCTGCAGATGGCGGTACAAGTATAAGAAATGGAGAACTTTGCATATGTGACGCTATCTAAACAAATCTTTGGACGGATATTTTTTTTTAGCGTTTGTATTTGAGTAGCACAACTGTAAATCCCAACCACGGAACGTCTTACCAAATTTAAATTATTATAAAAAGGATAAATCAAAGCAATATTTAATATTTTGCTATCCGTAATAGTAATGTTATGAAATCAGAATATAAATTGCACTGAATCAAATTTTTTTTTTTTTAATTTAATTTAATTAAAAATTTTAAAACAAGTTGATTTATAAATAACTGATAGCTGGGCCAATTCTTGTGGGGGGCAGAGAACCACAGGGGCTCACATCTAGTGAGTATGGGCTTGGCCCACCCAAGGTCCTGAGCTGGATATCATCATTCTTCTCTTTCTTGGTGATTCCCTTCTACTTCTCTCTCTCACACACTTACACACACAGGGTAACTTGGTTTTTTTTTTTTTTTTTTTTTTTTGCCTGGTGCAGCATAAGCCTCAGGCTTCCTTGCACCATATTGCCAATAATAATAATGTGTTTCATGGACCAAGAAAAAGACAATCTTCAATCCAAGGTATTCATGCGTACCCCTCCCAAACATTAATTCTGGCACCCAGACCCTTAGAACTGTGAGAAAAATAAGCCAAATAAGTTTGCTGCTTGTATAAAGCAGTTAACTCATTTGGTGACTTTCTTATAATGCCTACATGAATTGGAACCTGGATGAAATTGATATTTACAGTTCAAAAAATGTTCCAGGGTAGGTGAGATATAATGTGATGATTAACCTTCCATTGTTAACATGGTGTCTGACAGGCTCCACTTTTTAAAATTTTTCTGTTACTGTATTTTATTTATTTATTTTTTACATTTGTAAATGAAATCATTTGTGCTGTACCTTGGCTCACCAGTATTCTCTAACTAGATTTAAAATATTTTCTGCTTTCATTTCGATACATTATGAATTATGAGACCTTAAATTTTTGTTTAGCGTTTTAACAGATAACAGGTGAGCAAAAACATATACCCTCCTTCCATCTCATGGCATCTATGAGATACTGTTAAGTGTCTAATTTTGTCATAGAGCTTTGATTTCTCCACCTAAATGCAAACTGACAGAAATACAGACATGTTGTGTCTGCCAGATGTCACTCGGGCACCTGGGCTTAAGTCTGGGAGATTAGTGACCTTAAATACTGAAAAAAAAAAAAAAAGTGAAACTTTTGTTTTCTCTCATTTATTTTTCTTTGTTTGTTTGTTTTTAATTAAGTTTAGCAAATCATAATAGATCATCATTTTCAATTCAGTAAAGAGGTTGAGTTAATATTTTATCATTAAAGCAAGAGGGGATTACACAGATGCTATTCAAGTGTTCCTATTTAATTAAGAGTGCAAATGTGGTTTTTTATTTATGAAAACCCCAAGCACGAGAGGTATTAGAATCTATAGTACTTAGTACTGTGCATGGGTTAAAACTTAAGAAAATGAAATTGTTGGCACGTAAAATAGACATAAGACATTGTTGGCACGTAAAAAGGTTAAAGTATTAATCAAGGGGAAATAATTATTCTCCGTTATAAAATCAGAATAAAAATTACAAGGTATAACATTTAAAATAAGTTTATTTATAAAAGAACAGCTTATAGCAGAGCAATTTTTGGGTGGAGGAGATGAGAAATGCACCAGGACCAAATCCTAACAAAGTAGAAACCACCCTTGCCACTCTCCACCAAAAATTAAATTTTTATACTCAGAACACTGAACTCTAGGACCACCCATGGCTCATAGGAAGTAGTGAACATGGCAGCTAATTACTTTCCTATTTGCCCATACATAAGAGGTTATAGCAAGAGGTTGTTCGGCTCTCAGAATGATGGCTATTGAGTTGGATATGAATAGGCAGACTATTTGTCAAATTCTGCATCATAAGATTTAGGGATAAGGAAGGGCTGTGCAAAATTTGTACTTCACAGATAAGCAGTAAATGATTTTGTAATAACTGAGAGCAAAGTGGAGAGAAAATTGTCGAAATTAAACATGAGAAAGGCACTGGGATCTATCCAGTTATATTGAAGGAGGCAGCGACGGAAGGTAGCAAACCCTTAGCCATAATTATTAGAGTATTCTTGGACTCGAGGAAGTCCCCATTAACTGGATGTGCAAATGTATCTCAAATTCACAAAAGGGATCAAAGGGTGTCACAAGTAATTAGATCTGTTAATTTGACTTCTGTTTCAGGGAAAATAATGGAGTCACTGGTTAAAGAAGCATTGCAGGATCATCTAGACAAGACAGCAGTAATAATTCAGACAGCATGGGTTTGTCAAGGGGAGGTCTTGTCTAATCAATGTGATCAGAAAGGAACTGGATGCAAAAAATAATTTTGATATCATATACTTGGATTTCAGGAAAGCTTTTGATACTGTTGCACATTGAAGACTAGTGTACAAGTTGGATCAGTATGGTATTAACGGCAAGTTTCTGCTATTGATAGAGAGTTGGTGAGTGGGAGAAGACAGATAATGGTAATCAATAGGCATTGCTCTTGGTGGACTAATGTTATTAGTGTAGTAACCCAGGTGACAGTGTTGGGCCCATCATTGTTTTGTATATTTATCAATGATATTGATGAAGGTATATCAGGCTTAATGCCCAAGTTTGTAGATGATACAAAGGTTGGCAGAGTGGTTAATAACAGTAGACAGTATACTGGTGCAACAGGATCTGGAAAAGTTGGGTAGATGGGCTGAGAAGTGGCAACTGAAGTTTAACATTGACAAATGCAAAGTACTGCATATGGGTAGCAGTAACCCTAGAGAAATGTATCAACTGGGTGGTGTTACACTCAGGGTAATGGAGAACGAAAGAGACCTGGGAGTAATTGTGCAGTCAGATATGAAGTTTTCTGAGTGGTGTAGACATGCTGCCAGAGTTGGCCATGGGGTCTTGTCAATGATATGCAGGAATTTTGCGAGCAGGAATAAGGAGGTGATAATCTCCTTATATTAGGCAATGGTCAGGCCACACCTCGAGTACTACATACAGGTCTGGAAGTCTCATTTTAGGAAGGATATGTAGAGTTGCTAGAATGAGTACAGAGAAGGGCAACAAGACTGAAGGGAACAAAGGTTGTGCTCTTATGAAAAATGGCTTAAGTTCTGTAAATTGCAGCTTCTGGAGACTAGGCACCTGCAAGGTGATCTGATTGAGGTGTAAAAGTCCTTGAATGGATTGAGTAGGCATCAATGCTGATGGGATTCTTCCTCATGCTTAGATTACAAACCTGAGAGGGCATAGATTCAAACTGAGGAAAGACAGTTGTAGAATATTATTGTTATTAATATCCGTATGATATGAGAGAGAGAGAGAGAGAGAGAGAGACAGAGACACACACACCCTGGGTGTGCCAAGCCCATACTCACCACAGAGAAGTTTGCCTTTAGCCAACCTTGTAGTTGATTGTTGAAACAAACTTCCATCTGTTGTTGTGGAAGTTTGATAGCTTAAATAAATTCAAGGAAAACTAGACAAACATTTGGAATGAATGCATCAGTGAAATGAGGTTTTTTTTTTTTTTTTTTTGGGATGATGCTGTATGCGCTTGCTTTCTTGCATCATGTGCCTCTACTAATGCTACTAATCCCCTTTTGAAACTAAAGCAACTCAGCTATAAGTGATCTACAGGCAGCTTCTTGTACTGGTTTGTGATATTAAAGTGCTCCAGCTCCTTGTGATGTCAGTTAAAATTTAAAATATAACAAGTGTTTATTTGTTGTTAAACTTAAGTGTGTTAAAGATTAGAGAACTACATTCTACTAAAGGCTATTGTATCACTTGTAGTTCTCTTGTATTCACTAAGTTTTGCATACTCATAGATGTGATACCAAGCTAAAGTTAGTGTATTGACATGAAGGTGCCCCATCTTGAAATTCATGTTTATAACAACTTGCATTAAGTTCAAAGCATTATGAATATATTTTCATACAAACATTGCTGATATGCTCAATCTGATTTTTTTTTATTGAAAAAAAATTCAAATTCACTGTTTCCTCTAGGCTAGCTCGAAACAGAAATGGCAGTTTTTATAACAGTTGTGATAGCAGTGATAGTGACAATGAAAACAATAATCGACATAATAATCATAGGACCATTAATATAACAGGTGAGTGACTGAGTTCAAGTTTGTTTTTATAACTCTCAAGGATATTTTTCTCTTCTTGTATATGCCTAAATTATTTTGTGATAAATAATATTTAAAAGAAGCTATTTTTGCGCTATTCTAAATTTATAATAACTGAAAAAGGATTTTATTGTAATACCCAAAAGAAAAACATGAACTCCTGTAGTCAAGTGGGGAGTCTGTCACTATATAGTGCTTTTGGAAGAGAGAAAAAATTTTTATCTATGGTTTTGGTTTCTGCATTTGAAACAAAGTATTTTGTTGATGATCCTGCTCAGGTAGCTGACAAGCTGAATGAGTATTTTGTATCTACATTCACACAGAAGAATTCTGTAGGGAAGTGAAGGCCAGAAGTTTATCAAATTTTTACATGGAGCTAAATGATTTTGTAATAATGCAGAGCAAAATGGAGGAGAAATTGTTGAAGTTAAACATGAGAAAGACACGTGGTGTGAATGGGATCTATCCAGTTATATTAAAAGGGGCAGAGCAAAGGAAGTAAGTAAATCCTTAGCCATAATTATGAGAGCAGCCTTGGATTCAGGAGAGGTCCTCATGGACAGGAGATGTACAACTGTATCCCGAATTGACAAAGGGGATCAAAGAGTGACACGAGTAATTACAGACCTGTTAGTTTAACCTACAGACTTGTTAGTGTCTGAATTATTACTGCAGCCTTGTCTAGATGATCCTGCAATGCTTCTTTAACCAGTGATTCCATTATTTTCCCCAGAACAGAAGTTAAACTAACAGGTCTGCAATTACTTGTCACCCTTTGATCTCCATTTGTGAATTGGGGATACATTTGTATGTCTCCAGTCCAGGGACCTCCACTGAGTCCAAGGGTGTCTCATAATTATGGTCAAGGGTTTGCTTACGTCCTTTGCTGCCTCCTTTAATATAACTAAATAGATTCCATGTACCACAGGTGCATTTCTTATATTTAGCTTCAACAATTTCTCCTCCACTTTGCTCTTGATTATTACAAAATCATTTAGTGCCTTGTTAGGCTTTAATAAGCTTCTGTCCTCAATTTACATACAGAATTCTTCTGTGTGAATGTAGATACAAAATACTCATCAGGCAAAATACTCATCCAGTTTGTCAGTTATCTGAGCAGGACCATTAACAATCGAACCATCGATATCAAGTCAACCAATCTAATTCATCCCCTTCCTTCTAGAGTTTATATAAGTAAAGAAGACTTTGCTGTTTTTCTTTGCATCCTTGGCCAAATATTTCTTGCAATCTGCCTTTGCTTGCCTAACCTCCTTTGTGACTTGATTGCAGACCAGCTTATATTTACCTTTAGACTTTTGTGTCGCCTGAATAAATTATATACATCCCATACATTTTTTTCTTCTCTGCCACGAGTCTCATTAGTTGGTGACATCCATTTAGTTCTAAACCTTGAACAGTATTTATTAGTTGATATGAAAAGCCTAATAGCTTGCAAGACTAATTCCTTGAATGCTTCACAATTAGCATTTTCTGTTGGTAACATCATCAGTTGGTCCCACTGTATCGAATTTCAAAACTGCCTGAGACCACTGTAATCACCTTTACGAAAGCAAAAAGCCTTCTCTTTACCCCTGATGGTAGTTACATCTTTAAGTGAATCCCACACCAGTACACTGTGAACACTTCTCTCTCTCTCTCTCTCTCTCTCTCTCTCTCTCTCTCTCTCTCATTGCCTCTTGAACATGCTGCTGTATAAAATTAATCATCCAGTAAATCCAAAAAAGCCTTTCTAGTATGCAATGACCAATCAACAAGTTCCAGTCAATATTTGGGAAGTTAAAATCCCCCATATTCTGAATTACTGTCCCACTTTATTTCTCTATGATTGTTTGTTGTACTCATCAGAGACATTAGGCCTGTAACACACTCCTACTCTTATTTTTGCTTTCTCAGTGCTTACGTTATGCCATGTTGACTCAACCTTGCACTCTTTACCTATGTCAACTGGATGCACTTCCTCAGATTTTGTGTTTCTTAACTACCAGCATAATATCTCATCCTTTCCTATCCCGTCTATCCTTTCTGTTACCTTTGTACTCCCCAAATTCGAATCAGAGATGTGGTGTCAAATCAATATTCACCTTTGATGTCTTGACTAGCACTTCAAATTCATCAAATTTATTTACTATCCTCCTAGCATTGTTATGTATGCAAGTATACATGCACTTGTTCTTATTCTTAGTTACCCTACCAGAGCCCATGTATTTGTTCTATGATGACTCCTAGCAGTCTTTAACATCCCCAGCACTTTGCTTTCCAGTCTGCTACTCATTCTAATAGAAGCAGTGCAAAGATCACTTTCACCTCTGACTGTGGCTGCTGTTAAAATCTTTTAATCTGCGAATCCTTCTCCCCATGACGTCGAACGTGTGCCAGGAATTGGCTGTCCAGGAGGTCCAGGGACAGCTGCTCCCTGGTGGCCTGACATGGATAACACATACTGCAGTATTGTAGTGTGTGTTAATACTATGTCAGGCCCATTGAACAGGGATTATTTCCTCACAGAGACATTAGGTGGAGATAGGCATATGCCTAGGGGGCTGCCATAAACAGGGAACATACACATACATACACATCCCCATGCTAGCATATTTCCAACCCACCTAAAACTTCATCGATAGCATCAGTAAATATTCTTGCATCCTTTCAATTTAAGTATATTCCATCCCTGTAGAAGCAGTCTGTCCTCTTAACTAGCACAGACCACGATGAAAAAAATTCTACCCCATGAGCCTTGCACAATCTCTCCAGGGCCGAATTGATTGACAAGGCTTTTCATCATAAACTCCCTCCTATTGTGTCTGGGCAGAATTATGGACACTTTCAAGTTTAACCTCAACAAAGACTTTTTTTTTTTTTTTGACATTTGCCTGTACTTGTTAAGTAAATCTGCAGTTTTCCTACTCTTAATGTTATTAGTGCCAGTGTGTACAACAGTATCACCTTTTGTGTCCTTAAAAGATGTCTGCTCCATGTCAACAACTTTTGCCTCTGTCAGACCTACTCTGGTCCTATTCCACCTATTCTTTTTTGCACAATATATTTCCCCATCTTCCCGACAATAGAGTCACCGAAAATAACTAACTCCTGTGGGACCAGTGCATTCTACCTTGAAGATTGCCACTTTGTTGCCTGATGCACAAGAGTAAGCTCTGGCATTGAGTTGGGTAGCTGAGAGCTTGGTAGGCCCCCATTAGACCACTGTATCTGAAGGTATATGTTCTTACCATCCAGTATAGTGTTAGAATAAAAATATGATTTAAGTAAATCATTTTAAAATGTTTTTTTGCCCTCTCTTCCCAAAAATATTGACTGTTGCATACGTGCATATCTGCTCAAGATTTTTTTTTTTTTTGTGGACCCACTAAAGGATTAACATAACCTTAATTTAATTATTTTATTTCACTAAGAATTTTATTTGAACCAGGCTAGTATGATTTTTATACACACACACACTCCAGTGAGTTTTACATAGAGAGCCATACTTTCAGGACCTGAAAACAAATAAAAATTTAAAAAATAATAATATATACATATGCCCAAAACTTCCTTGTTTCAGAGTTAGCCTATTTTGTGATACAACAATTATTTATCTTATCTTAAAATGACTGCCTTAATACATGCATCAACATGTCACATCATGGACTACCTGACACATTCAAAAATTCCAAGTATTGTTTATATATACTGACATCATTGTTTTAAAGATTTAAGTATTTCAATGTTGTCGATAGGTATTGCATAAAGGATGGATTTCATTTGACCCATCCCCAGGTATAAATTGAGTGGATTCGGGTCTGGGTAGTGGGCACACCATTCAACAGGACTTTACAGCCTATTCATTTATCAGGGAAATGCTCATGCAAATAGGCTGACTACTCAGCTAAAATGAGGGGAGTGCCATCATACATAAACCACCATTAGACAGCAAGAGGCACTTCATCTAGTAAATTGTGTAAATCATTCCTTGAAATTGGAATGGGTTTCTCTGGTTAGTCTCCCGAGCAAATCAAAAGAACTAATTAAGCAGTTGGCAGTAATTCCTGCCCATATATTAATACTGAATTGGTTATGTTGCTTTGACTGGATGATAGCATACGGATTCTGTTCTGCCTAGTCATGAGTGTTGTGAAATTTAATCACATTATTTCTTATGAAGCCAGCCTCATCAGAAACAACAGAGGGTGGATAATGAGCACACTGTTGTAGGAATCAAGTATGAAAGCTTCTTGTAATCAGCTTCAGGCTTTGTGATACATATAAAGCTGTTTCCATAAAATTCTCCTCACTGTTGCATGTTGTGTTCTATGGTGGCATCCTTTGCATACTGTCACCAGGATTTTACTCCATGCAAAACAGAGTCTGCTCCTCTAGCCTAAGAGTTCTGGTTGGTGTACCACTATGTAGAATTCACTTGTTGAATGATCCCATATCTCCAAGATGCTTTTCCATTATCTGAAAGCTCTTTTTATGCGGCAGACAATCATTCGGAAACTTTTCTGCATGCAGATGCCTTGCTGTGGCCACATTACACTTTCAAGTCCACACATGATATATTTTTGCTATTTCTTGGTTTGAATAAGTCTATTTTTACTTCAACTATACCTATCACTTAAATGGTACAAAAAAGCACCCCCCCCCCCTACAACTGAGCAACACTTTGAAATGACTTTATGATAAGAAGTTATGATTACAAACAGTAAAATATGGAAAAAAAAATTAATTTAAAAAAATATTTTCAGTCTGTGGAACACCATAATAGCATCAATTCTTATACCCTTACCTACACTGTTTGTTTACTCTCAAAGTAGCAGATTTTTTTTTTTTTTTTTTACCAGATAATTTTTGGAACACACAAAATAGCCGTAGCTCTGAAACAAAGTAATTTCAGACACTTGTTTATATAAACTCTTTTTTGTCATTGTTTCAGGTCTTGAACTGATTCCAAAAATGTGGCCTACATGTTATGAAACACTGTGTGCACTTTTGACAACAGTCAACTTTGGAAATAGTGCATTAGTTCATATATGGCATACTTATTCATGTAGTCTTTTGTGTATTATGTATGGAATGCAACACTGGTGATGTGTGTGTGTGTGTGTGTGTGGATGGTTTTTGTATTTCTGTATCCTTGATATGCTTAGAAAAGAAAAAAAAAACTATTTTGATTTGAATATTGATGTTTGCCAAAAATGTAAAATATTTAATTACATAGTTTAAGTGACAATACAGTACTCTAGTAGAGTACTGTATTGTCACTTAAAAAGTATAAAATTTTTATAAATGTAAATTATATTTTATTATTAAAAATATTAATAATTATTTTGTATGGTTAAAAAGAGAATTATGTGGCTGTTTTGAGCCTATTTCCTTTTATTTTTTTTAAAGATCTGGAAAAGTGGCAACCATATTGTCAGATCACATTAAAAAGCACCAAAGAGGTAAGTAAAACATTGGATGTTATCATCATTGTTAATCATTATTAGCTTGCCTCATAATTTATATTTATTATGCTTTCTGTTTATAAAGCAGGTTGCTATTCTGGTAGATTTGTTTGCCATTTAATAGTAACAATGCTATACCACTACAAAGTAGTTTGAAATTTAGAAATTCTAAATTGTTTTTATTCATTTAATTTATTATTGATTATAACTAACTGGCCTGGCTGATAAAACCAAGTTACAAACAAAGGTTAATATGATTTGCTTCTGACTTGAAACAAATTAAGAGCCTAATATCTTAGGTTATTACTACCTTTTATAACATAATTCCTACAATTTCACACTTGCTGTATCACAAAAATTTGTGTTGCTCACTGTTAATTTTATTTCTCTATTTTCAGTTTTGGTGTCCTTGATTATTTAAGTATTTTCATAATTTATTTTAATTTCTGGCTTGCTTTTTATTCTGAGTTAGACTTCATTTTGTGTTTGTATCATGTTTAGACTTATCAATTGGTTCTGGTCAATGGTGAAATTTGCAGTTTTTCTTTTAGTCTGCTCAAAGTTGTTTCCTGCCTGGCGATTAATTAGCATTTAAGGAATTGATGGTGGATATTTGAAGTTGAGACTGTTTGTGAAGAGCAAGGTTCTTCAAACTGGTGGAATGTTATTTGCCATCATCAGAAAAAATATGGATAAGATTTCCAATCAGTAGAAAGTCATTAATATATAAGTGGAAAAGAGTGGGGAAAAAAGATTTGAACTTTGGGGAATATCTGCATTAGTGGAGAAGTTAACGGCAGAGAGTCATCTACCATCACTCACAGTGTTGTTGGTAAATGGTGCTCTGATTTTCCAGTTGTGTATCTAGTTTTTTCTCTGACTGCTCATTTAGAGCAGTCAGAGAAAAACTAGATGCCCAACTGAAAAAACATTCGGCAATCATAAGATGGGAGCTTATGTAGAAAACTTTTATGCCAGATTCCATCAAAAACTTTAAAACTGTCAAAGTGCAACTGGTGAGTTTCACCAAACTTTCACATTGAATTTATCTTCAGCTGACGTATCGCCGGGAGATCAACACTGATTGAATCCATACTGGTGGCCATTAATCAGATGGAATGTGCAAGATAGTATCCTCTGTCTCTCCACTCTCCATTATTTTTGATTGAATAGAGTGAATTCAGTGAGGCAATAATTGGATGAAAGGGATTTGTTACCACTTTTTAGGTATTGGCCTTATATATAAAAATTTTCAATCACAAAGAAACTTAAAAGTGGGATGCTAGTAAATTAATGGTCTCTTTAGCTCAGGATGCATTAAAATCATCAGGTTGTAACAGAGGTGGTAGTATAGGCAGACAGAAGTTGTGGCCAATAGCTTTGTCAAGAGACCAGAATGCTTGACTAGCATTTGTAAGAAAAAGCTTGCACACTAGCAAGACTTGTGGATTTATTGGATGACTATTTTCTACAGCAACATGTTCGAGAGGCAATCAGAGGGAGTAATACTCATCTGATTATCAGCAGTGATTCTTCATAGGTTAAGAATCTGCAGATAAAAGAACCACTAGGTGGCATTGATCAGTTTATGGATATGGAATTTACTTAAAGACGTAATTACTATCAGGGGGAAGGGTTTTTGCTTTTGTAAAGGTGACTACAGTGGTCTCAGAATTTTTTTTTTTTTTTAAATTCTGTACGGTGGGATCAACTGATGATGTTACCAATGTTGAATTCTAAATGGGAACCCTTCAGGGACTTAATCTTGGAGAGTACTAGGCTTTTCATACTTACTAAGAAATACTGTTCAAGGTTTAGGCTAAAGGATATCAGATGAATTAATGTGGCTAGTGGTAGAGAAGAAAAATGCATGGGATGCATATAAATTATCAGACAATACAGAAGCCTATGTAGATATAAGCTAGTCTGTAATCAAGTCACAAAAGAGGTTAGGCAGATGAAGACAGATTATGAGAAATCTTTGGCAAAGGATGCAAAGAAAAACAGCAAAGACTTCTTTACTTATATGAACTCTAAAAGGAAGGGGATGAACCAGATTGGTCCACTTGATTCAATAGCTTGACTGTAGATGATCATTCTCAGATGGCTGCCAAACTAAATGAGTGTTTTGCATCTACATTTGCACATGAGGAGTTATTCAAGGAGGAGAGAGCCAGATGTTTATCAAACTCTAACAGGGAGCTAAGTTATTTTGTAATAACTGAGAGCAAAGTGAAGGAGAAATTGAAGTTAAACATAAGGAAGGCACCTAGGATGGATGGGATCTATCCATTTATATTAAAGGAGGCAGCAAAGGAAATAAGCAAACCCCTAGCCATAATTATGAAAGCTTCCTTGGACTCGGGGCAGTCCTAATGGAGTGGAGAAGTGCTACTGTGTCCCCAGTTCACAAAGGGGATCATAGGGTGACATAGGTAATTACAGACTTGTTAGTCTAACTTCTGTTCCAGGGAAAATAATGGAATCACTGGTTAAGGAAGCGATGCAGGATCATCATATCCAATCAAATTTGATTGGATACGATAATGTGGTCACAAAGGAATTGGATGGAAAGAATAATTTTGATATCATATACTTGGATTTTTGGAAAGCTTTTGATACTGTGGAACATGGAAGACTACTGTCCAAATTGGAGCAGTATGGTATTAAGGGCAAGTTGTTACAATGGATGAAAGGATGGTTGAGTGGGAGAAGACAGAGTGGTTATCGATCGATACTGCTCTTAGCATTAGCATTAGTAGAGGCATATGATGCAAGAAAGCAAGCTTATTCAGCATCAGCCAAAAAAAAAAAAAAAAAAAAACACACACCACTCCCATTTCACCCCTCCGTTCATTCGAAATACCTGTCCAGTTGAGCTTTAAATTTGTTTAGGCTATCAACTTCAACAACAAGTGATGGAAGTCGGTTCCACCAACCAACCACCCGCTGGCCAAAGGCAAATTTCTGCACATCTATCCGACATCTGTCCTTTCTCAATTCGAATTTATGCCCTCTGAGGTGATTATTCTGAGCAAGATGAAGAATCCCATTGGCATTGAGCATGCTCAAACCATTCAAAGCCTTATACACCTCTATCAGATCACCTCGCCGGTGCCTAGTCTCCAGACTCTGTAATTTGCAAAACTTAAGCTCTTTCTTCGTAAGAGCAACCCTTTGTTCCATTCACTAATCTTGTTGCCCTTCTCTGTACCCGTTCCAGCAGCTCTACATCCTTCTTGAAATGAGGCCTCCAGACCTGTATACAGTATTCAAGATGTGGCCTAACCATTGCCTTATACAAGGGAATAATCACCTCCTTATCCCTGCTAGAAAAATTCCTGTATATCATTGACAAGACACCATGAGCTACTCTTGCAGCTCGTCTGCACTGCTCAGAGAACTTCATATCTGTCTGCACAATTACCTCCAGGTCCTTTTCATTCTCCACCACTCTCAGTGTAGTACCGCAGAGTTGATACGTTGCTCTGGGGTTACTGTTTCCCATATGTAGTACTTTACATTTGTCAATGTTAAACTTCATTTGCCACCTCTCAGCCCATCTGTTCAACCTTTCCAGATCCTGTTGCAGCAGTATAGTGTCAGTAGTGTCCTTAACAACCCTGCCAACCTTTGTATCATCTGCAAACTTGGACATTAAACTTTATATCCCATCATCAATATCATTCATAAACACCGAAAACAACAACGGACCCAACACTGAACCCTGAGGAACTCCACTAATAACATTAGTCCACGTTGAGCAGTGTCCATTGATTACCACTCTCTGTCTTCTGCCACTCAACCATCCCCTTATCCATAGCAGCAATTTGCCTCCAATGCCACACTGCTCCAATTTGTGCAGCAGTCTTCCATGTGCAGCAGTATCAAAAGCCTTTCTAAGATCCAAATATATAATATCAAAGTTATTCCCTGCATCCAGTTCTTTTGTGACTACATCATAGTATCCAATCAAATTGGTCAGGCAAGACCTGCCCTTAACAAAACCATGCTGCATCTGAGCTATAACTGAATTCTTGTCTAGATGATCCTGCAGTGCTTCTTTAACCAGTGCCTCCATTAATTTACCTGGAACAGAAGTTAAACTAACAGGTCTATAATTACTTGTGTCAGCCTTTGATCCTCCTTTGTGAATTGGGGTTACATTTGCACATCTCCAGTCTATGGGTACCTCCCCTGAGTCCAAAGAAGCTCTCATAATTATGGCTAGGGGTTTGCATACTTCCTTTGCTGCCTCCTTTAATATAACTGGATAGATCCCATCCACCCCAGGTGCCTTTTTTATGTTTATCCTCAACAATCTCTCCTCCACTTTCCTCTCAGTTATTACAAAATCATCCAGCTCACTGCCAACGTTTACTTTACCTACATCATTCTCCTTCCCGAATAACTCCTCATGCGTGAATGTAGATGCAAAATACTCGTTTAGATTGTTAGCCACCTGAGCAGGATCCTCAACTGTTGAACCATCAATATCCAGTGGACCAATCTGATTCATCCCTTTCCTTCTCGAGTTCAAATATGTAAAGAACTCTTTTCTGTTTTTCTTTGCATCCTTTGCCAAGGATTTTTCGTAGTCTGCATTTGCCTGCCTAATCTTCTTTGTGACTTGATTACAGACCAACTTATATCTATCATAGGCTTCCATGTCACCCATTAATTTGTATGTATCCCATGCATTTTTCTTCTCTGCCACATGTCTCATTAGTTCATCTGACAACCATTTAGCCCTAAACCTTGAACAATATTTCTTAGTTGATATGTAAAGCCTGGTAGCCTCCAAGATTAGTTCCTTGAATGCTTCCCATTTTGAGTTTGCTGTTGGTAACATCATCAGTTGGTCCCACTGTATAGAATTTAAATACTGTCTCAGACCATCATAGTCGACTTTACGTAGACGATATATCCACAGGTGTACATACCTGGCTCATTCTCTTTACAAGGGCCTAAATTACCAAACTCGCCTACCTCCACTTCAACCTGCACTCATGACCTTCTTTCTCCCCTTTGGCCACACCACACCACACCACACAGAATGCTCTTTTCTCTCAATTTTTCTCTCCCCGAACTTCACTCTTCCCATCAAGTTTGGTACGCCTCCCCCAACCAATCCTTCCCCTCTGTTTAAATTTACGTTCCTTTCCATTTACCAACACAATTCTCCCAAGCTGTCTCCCTAGCGTGCAAACCAACCCTTTTCTCGAACTTTCTTATTTTTTTCTCACAGGTAGTATGACCCTTTCATGTCCACCGGCAACCTCGAAAAACACTCATTCTCGTTTCACACCTTTCTCTCTAAAAGTATCCCAACACCCAAAAATCAGTCAGCCTGACGCAGTTTTTAATTTGACGTGAAAACTGGACATCCACACATTTCCTGTTTCGGCTCCAACGGTGTCATAAATCAAAGGAGGCACCTTGCATAATCCCACTTTGCATCTTATTGTTCTTCCTTAAGCAACCCCTTCACGCCTGTTCTCAAATGGCACCCCTTTACTTAGTCCTGCTGTCTCTGTTTGCTCTCTCATATTATTTTAATTATTGCTCTCTCATATAATTTTAATTACTTGTTTACTTGTATTGAGAATTGAGAATAGTAGCAAAGCACCCCTTTGCTACTATTCTCAGTTCTCACGCTTAAACTATCCCATCACTAAACCTAGCATTCTTCAAACTTTAACATTTACTTCTAGCAAAACAACTATTTTTATTTTAAATTTGTAAGATTTTACATCTTACATTGTCAAGTAGGCAAGCTTATAGTGTACGCTGCTTACTAGTGCCTACAGCCTACTTCAAATAAAGTGTCCGGTTATTTTTATTATGGCTCATTTCGAGGAAATACAAAACGATTGAATTTACGTGCCGACAAAAGATTTCTGGAGAGTGATTTAACTTATATTTATTTAGTATTTAGTAAACTTTGCCGATACTTACCAGTGAAGAAACAAAGCACCTGAACAATCCACTACACCAAATGAATGACTATATCCTCAAAAAGGCCTCTGAGGTTGGGAGAATAGTTCATATCACAAATTTAAATAAATACACCAACCGTTTTGATTAAAATAGTTTAATACTGTTAAAATATAAATATAATAAAATGTACCAAGCGATACAGTGGATACTGTAAAAATTTATTACGAAAATGTTAAAATACGAAAATTAAAAGCGATTAAAACAATGATTGCAGCTTTCGGGGGCATCCGCCTCCTTTCTCAACAACAATGCTACTTGGGCAACACATCCTTTAGTATCAGGTTCACGGCACCCGTGGCTGACCAGGCGCATGTTCAGTATTACTTTCACGTGCGCCAGAACTGGAAGTGGCTCGAGAATGTGGAAACATGAAGTGCTCATCTCTTGCAAGGACTACAGTTTCCAAAATGGGGTGGAGCCGAACACCCCTATCCCCATTCATGCTACTGTTTTCAGACAAGCCAATCCACAAACTCTCCAACCACTTATGGTCCCAGAACCTGTGCGCCCGGTCAAGGATGACAGCATTCTCGGGGGAGATTTGGTGCCGTTTTTCCCAATAATGCTCAGCAATCGCGGACTTATTGAACTCTGTGGTCTGTATGGCTCTCACGTGTCCCCCAGATGGTCTTTTAGTTGCCATCCTGTCTTCCCCCACATAACACTCCCCACAATCTGGGCATCTGATCTCATATATAACCCCACTACTAGAGTCCCTAGTAATGGGGTCTTCAACCTGTGACATTATCAAAGATAGTGTGGAATTTGTGAGTTTTGTAAAGAACCAAAATGTAGAAGAGAATGAGGTAATGATGTCGTTAGATGTAATATTATTATTTACTTGTATCCCCATAGTACATGGGGTGGAATGTGTAAAGTTAGCCCTGCAGAAAGATGATACCTTAAGTGCCAGATCTCATTTAAGTTTGGAGGATATATGTTATGCCTCTCTAGTACCACCTTAGTATTTCAAGGTGTAATGTACAAGCAGGTTCACGGCACAGCTATGGGTTCTCCGATTAGTGCAATTGTCGCAAACCTAGCAATGGAAGAATTAGAGAATAGTATTTTTGCAAACTCTGAGTTCCCTATGCGTAGGTGGAAAAGATACGTGGATGACACGTTCACTGTGGTACAGAAGGGGAGAGAGGAGGATGTTGTTAGTTTTCTCAATGGTTTCTCTCCTTTCATACAGTTTACCTCAGAGGTAGAAGTGAATGGTACCCACCCATTCCTGGATGTAATGGTGTACATGTTCGTGTCAGACGGCACCTGGGATTTCTCCCATCTCCGCGACTGTGGGAGAAGACAGAGGTAATCAATTGTCAGTGCTCATCGTGGACTAATGTTATTAGGGGAGTTCCTCAGAGTTCAGTGTTGGGTCCATTGTCGTTTTCTGTATTTATAAATGATATTGATGATGGTATACAAAGCTTAATGTCCAAGTTTGCAGATGATACAAAGGTTGGCAGGGTTGTTAAGGACACTAATGACAGTAAGCTGCTGAAACAGGATCTAGAAAAGTTGAGCAGATGGGATGAGAGGTGGAAAATGAAGTTTTTAACATTCACAAATGTAAAGTACTATATATGGGAAGCAGTAACTGCAGAGTAACGTATTAACTCTGTGGTACTACACTGACAGTGGTAGAGAACAAAAAGGAGCTGGGGGTAATTGTGCAGGCAGACATGAAGTTTTCTGAGCAGTGCAGACAGTCTGCAAGAGTAGCTCATGGTGTCTTGTCAATGATATACAGGAATTGTTCTAGCAGGGATAAGGAGGTGATTATCCCCTTTGTATAAGGCAATGGTCAGGCCACACCTCGAGTACTGTATACAGGTCTGGAAACGTCATTTTAAGAACGATGTAGAGCTGTTGGAATGAGTACAGAGAAGGGCAACAAGATTAGTGAATGGAACAAAGAGTTGCTCTTATGAAGAAAGGCTTAAGTTTTGCAAATTACAGTGTCTGGAGACTAGGCACCTGCAAGGTGATCTGATTGAAGTGTATAAAGCCTTGAATGGTTTGAGCATGCTCAATGCCAATGGGATTCTTCCTCTTGCTTAGAATAATCACCTGAGAGGCTATAAATTCAAATTGAGGAAAGACAGACGTAGGATAGATGTACGGAAGCTTGCCTTTAGCTAGTGGGTAATTGGTTGGTGGAACAGACTTCTGTCATTTGTTGTGGAAGTTGATAGCCTAAATAAATTTATGGCTGAGCTGGACAGGTATTTGGAACAAACGGAACGGTGAAATGGGAGAGCATAAGTTTGCTTTCTTGAATCATGTGCCTCTACTAATGTTTGTGGGGCGATCAGGAATGGAGAATGTCATTGTGTGTGCACGACGTAAGGAGTGGGGAAATTAGGCACCAACTCGGCATTGTTATGGGTCTATTTGAGAACTTGAAGGACAGGGGTGGGGGATGCCCTCGAAGGATTTAAATTGAGAGGCTTATCAAGCTCTCAGCTGCCCACATCAATGCCAGAACTTGAACATCATGCAACACAGTGGCAATACCCAAGGCAGAATGTGCTGGTCCCAAAGGTACTATTTGTTGTTGGTGACTCTATATCAGCGAAATAGGGAACATATTGTGCAAAAAGGATAGATGGAACAGGACCAGGATGCTGTTTTTCTTTGCATCCTTTGCCAAAGATTTCTCGTAATCTGCCTTTGCCTGCCTAACCTCCTTTCTAACTTGGTACAGACCAGTTTATATCTATCATAGGCTTCTCTATTACATGTTAATTTATATGTATCCCATGCATTTCTGTTCTCTGTCACATCTATAATTAGTTCATCTGACATCCATTTAGGCCTATATCTTGAACAATATTTCTTAGTTGGTATGAAAAGCCTAGTAGCTCCCAAGAGTAATTCTTTGAAAGCTTCCCATTTTGAATTTACTGTTGGTAACATCAGTTGATTCCACCATATAGAATTTAAATGTCACAGACCACCTTTACGAAAGCAAAAACCCTTCCCTTTACCCTTGATGGTAGTTACCTCTTTGAGTAAATCCCACTTCAACACACTATGATCACTGCCACCTAGTGGTTCCTTTTTTGCAGATTCTTGATGCATGAAGAATCACTACTGATAATCAGATCAAGAGTATTACTCCCTCTAGTTGCCTCCTGAACATGCTGCTGTAGAAAACAATCATCCAATAAATCCACAAAAGCCTTACTAGTGTGTGAGTGACCAACCCACAAATTCCAGTCAATATTCGGGAAATTAAAATTCCCCATTATAAGGCACTCTAATTTACTGGCCCACTATTTCTCTGCATAATTGCTCATTATACTCATCAGATTCATTAGGCCTATAACACACACCTATTCTCATTTTTCCTTTCCCAGTGCTTATGTCACACCAAACAGACTCAACATTGCATTGTCCACTAACACCAATTAGATGCACTTCCTTAGAGTTTGTGTTTCTTAACTAACAGCATAACCCCTCCTCCCTTCCTGTCCTGTCTATCCTTTCTGTACACATTGTACTCCCCAAATTCCAGTTCTGCTCTGCTTATGTCTGTGTGACACCATTTCTCTGATATTCCAACAATATCTGCCTTTGATGTCTTGACTAGCACTTCAAGCTCATGAAATTTATTAACTATACTCATAGCATTGGTGTACATGCAAGTATACATGCACCAATTTCTACTCTTAGTTACCCTAACACAGCCCATGTATTTACTTGTTCCACTATGACTCCCAGAAGTCCTGGAAATTCCCATTGCCTTGCTTTCCAGGCTGCTGCTCAATTGCATTTCAATAGCATAAGAATCACTTTTACCTCTGCCAATGGCTACTGTTAATCTATTAGTTCGTGTATCGCCCCCCCCCCCCAAGCTAGCAGTTTTCCGATCCACCTAACTCTGCTTCGATAGCGTCAGCAAATATTCTTGCACCCTTTCTATTTAAGTGTATCCCATCCCTGTAGAAGCATTCTCTCCTGTTAAAAAGCACAGACCAAACTGATTTAAAAAAATTCTACCTCTTGATCTTTGTACAATCTCTCCAGGACCGAATTGATCGACAAACCTCTCATAATATAGTCTCTCCTATTGTGTCTGGGCAGAATTGCAGACACTTTCAAATTCAACCCTAATTCAATGCTTTTTTTTAAGTGACCTGTACTTGTTAAGTAATTCTGCCGGTCTCCTACTCTTAATATCATTAGTGCCAACATGTAAAACAATATCACCCTTTGTGCTCTTAAATGATGATATCTGCCCTACAACGTCATCAACTTTTGTTCCTGGCAGACATACCCTGGTTCTGTTCCATCTATCCTTTTTACACAATATGTTCCCCATTTCCCTGATAAGAGTCATCTACAACAACTAGTTCCTTTGGGACCAGCGCATTCTGCCTTGGGTGTTATCGCTGCATCGCGTGATGTTCAAGTGGAAGCTGTGGCATTGATGTGGGTAGCTGAGAGCTTGATGGGCCCCTCAATTGAAATCCTTCGAGGGCATTCCCCCTGTCCTTCAAGCTCTCTCATATAAGCCCATAAGAATGCCGAGTTGGCAACCGATTTCCTTGCACTCCTTACACACAAAGACATTCCCCTTGGCAATATGTCCCGTTCCTGATTGCTGCACAAACATCAAACAAGCAGTGCATTTCAACAGACTGTGATTCAGAGGACAACCCCCCCCCTCAGTTCTCCCCTAACCCACAGCACTTCCACTAGTTTGAGCCTTTTGCTTTGCTGCTCTGGTCTGAGTCATGATTTCTATTCAAGTTCAGTAAAATTCCAATACAAAATATAACCCTAAACCTATATCCCAATGCAGTTATGGTTAGGTTATTTTTGTTTTTTTTAGGAGCATTAGCAACTAAGGCCATATTGCTCCAGGAATATGCAGTGGTCATTCCCTGACCTTTCCACATCCTCCGTATTTGGTGGTGACGGTCTAATCAAGAAGCGTGTGCTAAGCAATGATGCTCTTTCCCACCTGGATATATATATGTATGTATTTCGGTATCGAATATTATCTCCAAGTTACATTATGACTTTCATATTCCCTGTCAACTTATATGTATTAATTTATGATGTTATGTTTGTAATAACTAGGCCGCTATGTTTATTTAGTTAAAGTACAATTCAATTGACAATTAAATTTAATAAGATTAATAAATTTTACTGATTAATTGATACTAGACCGTTTGCCAGAGTAGCTTATACTCGCTATCTAGTTTTCCATTAAACCTTACGCTATCTAGTTCGGTGCACACGTATCGTATAACAATGATGGCAAGTTACGAACGGTTAATCTACGGACACGAGGTATTATTTACTTTCCAAATCATGCTATCTAAATTCAAAATAAACCACGGAGCTTGACTAGATCTATAAGCTACTTATAGAAAATAATTTAATCTAACAATTAAGTCAATAAAGCAGCTAAGTATAATTAAAAACTTTGCATTTGCGGGAGATGCAAAACCTGTCCACACGTGGATTTGATACCCTTACCAATACTAAGTAATAACCTATAAAATATCTATCTAAATTCAATTTAAACTAAAGTATTATTACTAGGAATATCTATGTATTACTAGGATTTTATGTGTTTCTTAACTATTAGTTAAGAAATATAAAATCTCTGAGGAAGGGCATCCAGTTGAAATTGGTGGACAATGCAATGTTGAGTCTGTTTGGTGTTGACATAAGCAGTTGAAAGGAAAAATGAGAGTAGGTGTGTGTGTTATAGGTCTAATGAATCTGATAAGTATAATGAGCAATAGTGCAGAGAAATAGTAGGCCAGTAAATCAGTGTCTTATAATATGGGATTTTAATTTCCCAGAGATTGACTGGAATTTGTGGGTTGGTCACTCGCACACTAGCAAGCCTTTTGTGGATTTATTGGATGATTTGTTTTCTACAGCAGCATGTTTGGGAGGCAACTAGAGGGAGTAATACTCTTGATCTGGTTATCAGTAGTGATTCTTCATGCATTAAGAATGCAGATAAAGGAATGACGAGGTGGCAGTGATCACAGTGTGCTAAAGCGGGATTTACTCAAAGAGGTAACTAATGGCATGGGTAAAGGGAAGTGTTTTTGCTTTCGTAAATGTGACTAAATGAACTAATTAGACATGTGGCAGAAAAAAAAAATGCATGGGATACATATAAATTAATGGGTGACACAGAAGCCTATGATAGATATAAACTTGTCTGCAACCAAGTTGCAAAGGAGGTTAGGCAAAGGCAGATTACGAGAAATCTTTGGCAAAGGATGTAAAGAAAAACAGCAAAGAGTTCTTTCCTTATGTAAACTCTAGGAGGGAGATGAAAATTGAATCAACGGTTGAATCACCACGATATTGGTGGTTCAACTGTTGATGATCATGCTCAGGTTGCTAACAAACTGAATGAATATTTTGCATCTGCATTCGCACATGAGGAGTAATTCAGGAAGGGGAATGCCGGATCTGTATTAAATTCTGGCAGTAAGCTAGATAGTCTTGTAATAACTGAGATTAAAGTGGAGGAAAAATTATTGAAGATAAACATAAGAAAGGCAACTGGGGTGGAAGGAATCTATCCAGTTATATTATAGGAAGTAAGCAAACCTTTAGGTATAATTATGAGAGCTTCCTTTGACTCAGGTGAGGTTCCCATGGACTGGAGATGTGCAAATGTGCTAAAACTGGAGATGTGCTAAATATTTGGAGCAGTGGATGGGTGAAATGAGAAGTGTGTGTGTTTTTTTTTTTTTTTTTTTTATGATGCTATATAAGCTTGCTAATGGGAGACTAACTTTCCAGATATTGACTGGTCCTTTTTTTGATTGGTCACGCACACTGTAGCAAGGCTTCTGTGGATTTGTTGGATGATTATTTTTAACACCAGTGTGTTAGGGAAAGAGATACAACTAGAGAAAACCATGTACTTTATCTGATTATCAAAAGTGACCATTTTTGCATTAAGAATCTGCTGCTAAAAGACCTACTATGTGGCTGTGATCACAATGGATTGATGTGGAATTTACTTAAAGAAGTGACTACTTCAAAGTCAAGGGAAAGGGCTTTTGCTTTCATAAAGGTGGTACAATAGGTTCAAATGATGGTTTTAAATTCTTTATAGGGGGCTCTGTTACCAGCAATGAACTTTGAATGAGAATCATTGAATAAATAATCATGGAAGCTACTAGCCTCTTCATACCAACTAAGCACTGTTCAGGGCTTTGACATAAATGTATTTCAGATGAACTAATTAGACTTGTGACAGAGTAGAAAAATCATTGGAATGCATATAAATTATCAAGTGATACAGAAGCCTGTGGTACATGAAACTTAATCTACAGTCAAGTCTCAAAACAGATTAGACAAACAGCAAAAAGTTTACTTATGTAAACAGCAGAAAAAAAGCAGTTGAATCACATTAGTATTTTTAGCGTTACTATTAGTAGTGGCATATGATACAAGAAAGCAAGCTTATACAGCATCAACCAAAAAAACCCCCTCTACCAAATTCACCTATCCATCCACTCCAAAAGTCGCCCTTATATACCCCTTTGTGAATTGGAGATTTCTTGCACATGATGCAAGAAATCTCCAGTCTGTGAAATCCAAGTATGCTCTCATAATTATGGCTAAGGGTTTGTTTACTTCCCTACTATAATTGGATTGAGAATTTTGTGTCTACATTCACACATGAGGAATTCTCTAGGGAAGTGAAGGCCAGAAACTTACCAATCTCTAACAGGAATCTAAATAATTTTGTAATAACTGAGAGCAAAGTGTTGAAGTTAAACATAAGAAAGGTGCCTGGGGGTGAATGGGATCTATCCAATTGTATTAAAGGAGGCAGCAAAGGAAGTAAGCAAACCCTTAGCCATAATTATGAAAACATCCTTGAATTTAGAGGAGGTCCCCACAAACCGGAGATGTGCAAATGTATCCCCAATTCACAAAGGTGGATCAGAAGGTGACACTTGTAATTACACACATGTTAGTTTAACTTCTGTTCGGGGAAAATAATGGAGGCATTGGTTAAAGAAGCATTGCGGACTCACCTAGACAAGACTGCAGTTATAATTCAGACCCAGCATGGGTTTGTTAAGGGAAGTCTTGTCTGAACAATTTGATTAGATACTATAATGTGGTCACCAAGGAACTGGACACAAAATAATTTTGATATCATATACTTGGATTTCAGGAAAGCTTTTGATACCGTTCCACATGAAAGACTACTGTACTGTACAAATTGAAGCAATATAGCACTAAGGGCAATTCACTGCTGTGGATAAAGGGATGGTTGGTGGGAGAAGACAGTGGTAATCAACAAACACTGCTCTTCATGGACTAATATTATTAGTAGAGTCGAGGTTCATAGTTGGGCCCATTGTTCTTTTGTATATTTATCAGTAATATTGGATGAAGATATATCAGGCTTAATATCCAAGTTTGCAGAGAATACGAAGTTTGGCAGGGTTGTTAATGATAATAATGACAGTAGGTTAGAAAACAGCATCTAGAAAAGTTGGGCAGATGGGCTGAAAGGTGGCAACTGAAGTTTAGCATTGACAAATGCAAAGTACTGCATATGGGTAACCCCAGAGTAATGTGTGGTACTATATTCAGGGTAATGGAGAATAAAATATAATTGTGCAGTCAGAAATGAAGTTTTCTCAGCACTAGAGACTGCTAGAGCCGACTGGGCTAGCCGGGTGGGAAAAGTGCCTGCCTGGCAACCCAAAGGTCGTGGGTTTGAATCCCGCCTCGGGCTTGGATCAAAGTACTGCAAAAACCTTGGGAGGTGCATTATGGCCACAGAAGCCGATGTGCCAACAACTACCAAAAAAAAAAAAAAAAAAAAAAACTGCTAGAGCAGCTCATGGGATCTTGTTAATGATATACAGGAATTTTGCTATCAGGGATAAGGAGGTGATTATCCCTTTGTATATGGCAAATGGCCAGTCCACACTTTGAGTTCTGCATACAGGTCTGAAAGCCTCATTTTAGGAAGGATGTAAAGCTGCTGGAATGACTATAGAAAAGGGCAACGAGATTGGGACTGGGATTGGCTTTAGTTCTGCATATTGAAGCATCTGGAGATTAGGCACCTGTGAGGTAATCTGATTATGATGAGCAAGCTGAGTGCTGATGGGATTCTTTCTCTTGCTCAAATTATGCACCTGAGGGGCATAAATTCAAATTGTGGAAGGATAGTTATAGAATAGAAGTGCAGAAATTTGCCTTTAGCCTGTGGGTGGTTGATTGCTGGAACAAACTTCCATCTCTCATGGAAGTTCAACTTTTGAAGCAAATGGATGGTTGAAATGGAAAGGTGGTTTGTTTTTTTTTTTTTTTTTTTGTCTGATGCTGTATAAGCTTCTTTTTTTGTGTCATGTGCCTATACTAATGTCTCTTCTACTTTCCTCTCAGTTATTACAAAATCAGTTAGCTCCCTATATTAGATTTTGATAAACATCTGGCCTTCACTTCCCTTAAGAATTCCTTATGTATGAATATAGATGAAAAATACTCATTCACTTTGTAAGCTACCTGAGCAGGATCATCAACAGTTGAACCATTGCCAACCGAGCTAGCCAGGTGGGTAAAGTGCCTGCCTGGCAACCCAGAGGTCGCGGGCCCAAATCCCACCTCGGGCTTTGATCAGAGTAAATGCAAAAACTTTGGGAGGTGCATTATGGCCACAGAAGCTGATGTGCCAACAACTAACAAAAAAAAGAAAAAAAAAAGTTGAACCATTGATATCATATGGACCAATTTGATTCATCCCCCTTCCCTTTTTAGCATTTACGTAATTAAAGAAGTCTTTGCATCCTTTGCCAAAGATTTCTCGTAATCTGCCTTTGTTGCCTGCCCTCCTTTGTGACTTGATTACAGACTAGTTTAAACGGCCTCCGTAGCCGAGTGGGCAGGAGCGGGAGTGCAGTAGCACACGCTCTTTGAGTAGACCAGGGTTCAAGCCCCTGACTGCTGAATACGGTCGATCTGCCAACCCGCACTGGACCACCGTGGCAGATTATGGTCCATTTCCCTCAGCATGAATTGTTGAGGAGGCTTCCACCCTGCAGTGGGTTGATAATGGCTGCACCTTACTTACTTACTTATATCTACCATAGGTTTCTGTGTTGTCTGATAATTTATGTGCATCCAATGCATTTTATTTCCACTTTATGCTCCATGCACTTCGTGCACCTCATATAGAATATGATGGTTGTGTATTTGTACTGTATGACCATAAGGAAAATTGTCAAACCAACCTATAAATTGAATGCCTCTTCTTCACCAATCTCTCATATTCTTTCAAGTGGTGATAGTGACTAGAGATTTAATAGGTACCAGTACCAGACTGGCTAAATTTTTTCTGAATACAGAGTTTGATAAGACTATGTGGGGGTAACGCATACCACCTGATTGGCATCACAGCAGCATACTTCTTCGGGTACTACAACAGATTTCTGGTGTTTGTACCTAATTATTTGTAACTTCCAAAAACTGCCCAAGCTCTATTAATATAGGACCTGTTTGGGCAATGCACATGATCAGACAGTATAAAAGACAGTATAAAAGATTCCTTCCCCTCTTTCCAGTATGATTGTCTTCCTTTTGCTGGTATGGCCACTTTATTTATATATATATATTTTAACTTTTTTTTAAAACTTTTTTTTTTTTATAATTGATTGGGATTTTTTTACTTTAACACTTTAGCTGCTGCTTATATTTACAAGGGTCCTTTCTGTGTATGCCTTGGAGTGCTTCTTTTAGGGTGCCGGAAAAAATAGGCAGTGCCTTTTCAGTGAATGGAAGGGATTTCGTCTGAAGAATCATCACTCCAAGTGACACTGGCATCTGTTGTTTGTACCATTCTAACATCAACAGATACATTTGAATGAGATTGAGAATCGACATCACTTGACTAGAATTCTGTTTCAGTATCAGTTGACATATTGCCGAGAGTTGATTCAGTATTATTAGCTTCAACATACTGTCCATCCCTGTTTCTTTTCAATCCTGATGTCCAAGGATCTATTATAATAACCCTTTAGGGTAAAATATTATAGGAAAATACTTTTTACACAAAATTTTATCAGTAGATACACATGGAGGATGATGTTTTGTTTTCTAAAAACCAGAGAATTAAAATTACCTTTTCTTGTGGAAAATACCAAACTAGATAAAATAACTTCAACGTAAGAAAATAACACATATAAAACTGTGTACCAAGTATACAGCTTTTATACCATTCTCTAGACTGTGCAATTGATGCTAAGCAAAATCCTGGCCATGATGCAAATAGTCCATAGTTCTATCAATATGCTGATATCAATCAGTTGTTCATTTCATGTACCTTTCCTTTTACAGTGCTCGTTTATTAACAAAATTGAAGGGGCATCAAGGCACAAAAATTGCAGTTCATTTTGATGCATGTTTGCGTATTATGGCTGTGTGTGTTTTTAATCCCCCCTCCCATGCTATATTAGTTCACATAAGTTTTCATGTAGCATAGCCTTGCTTTCTTGTATTATTTTTGTATTTTATTTTGTTGTTAACCTAGATGGAAAAGGTATGTTTACATTTCTTTCTACTTTCCAGGCATTTTATTTATTTATTATTTTTACAACAGTTTCCATCAACCACCAAGCACACAAATATTTCAGATAAGATTTGCATATAATTTAGCAGTTTAGTTACCCACATTTTATAATTTTATTCAATTTTGAACCTTAAAGTTAGATATCCTAAAGTTATAATCATTAATATCAGTGTGAAACAGGTAAACTAGTCCAAAACTTTTAAAATTGTGTGTGTGTGTGTGTGTGTGTGTGTGTGTGTGTGTGTGTGTAGATATATATATATATATATATATCTTAATCTTTACAGGTTGCAGGCTACAATACTATTAGTGAAGCTTTTCGAAGGTTAGACTTCAGGAATGCAGTTCGTGATATTCGCAGGTTTCACTACATATGTAAAGTAAGGTTTTTTTTTTTTTTTTTCTTCTCTGCTTTGCAAAAATATTTAAAATATTAGTGCTTTTCATTTGTGCTTTTTTCCTCTTCCTATTCTGCTTCCATTTCACTATTTTTATTCAATTTCTTTAACCTTTATTACATACAAAACGCACATGCCATACACAATACCAACACGGCTACAAGCCTAAGTCAACATTAAATGGATAGGAAATATATTGAACAATGTCTTCAATTGTTTTAAAATCATTGAATCTAGTTTCAAAATCATCCAGAAACTTAATTAAATTCAAAAACAGGATATTTTTGCAAGTGATCTTGCTTATTTGCAAAATGATCGAATTTTTTTTTTTCTTTGAGATCCTTAGCCATTGCCAAAAATTGATACTTATATGCAGAAATACTACTAATCATGTCACCCACATTTTATTTTTTCCTTGTAACTCCAAATTCAGATCACTTAAATTACTGGTAAAATCTGCCATAAAAGCCAGATCACACAACCACTCCATATCTTGTAGCTGCTGATAATCATCTAATTTTTGATCAACAAATTTAATTTCATTCAGCAAATTTCAAAATCTCTGTAGAAACTTACTCCAACTCAGCCACCTCACATCTGTGTGTAATATCAGATCTGGTTCATTTTCATTGAGTTGCATTTTGAAGTGCCTCCTCTGAAGAGATTGTCCTCTGATGGAATTCATGATTTTGAAAGCTATGTCCATAACACTTTTAGTATTTAATCTTTTGCTGGCTAGCACTTGTTGGTGGATGATACAGTGGTAACTCAAAAAATCCTGGAATTCGTCATGCTTTTAGCACAATGCAATGAATCTGTTAAGATGCTTGTCATTGCTATAGCTCCATACGATCTGAAATAATGATAATTTAATTTTTTCAATAAAATTTTTGAATGCATTAAATATATCAAGACCTCTAGTTCATTTCTTTTAATGAAACCAGATTGTAATTTAATGAGATTGTAAATTAGGTATCGTGAAGAAATTTTGTTGTGCAAATAATCTGGATTTAAGTTCTTTTAATTTATTTTTTTTAGGTCACTATTAGTTGGAAAATCTGATTGGTATTTGCCATGGAGTGCATTGAATTGCCTTTCTAAATTTTATTTTTTTTATATAGTTATGGACGCATTGCAAATCAAACAACATTTTTCTTTTATCATTACAAAAAAGTATTCTAGTTCCCATTCTTGATGAAAATGATATGTTTTACTCTTTTGTAGTATTCATTTTAAATCAAAGGGTATTAACTTAACATACAAGTACTGTCCAATTATTAATATTAAGTAAGCTGAATAAGAATTTAACACATACACTATGCTTTCCACAATGTAACTGTGAATTTTCACTAGACAAGCTAGCAGCTGTGCAGTGACAAGAGTAGTCACATGGTTCAATGAATTTGTAATAAGCATATGCAGTGGGGTGTGCATAATAATAATATTTAGATTTTGACTAATCTATTTTTTATATATATTTAAAATTCGTCGTGATTGACCAAAATTAAAGCTGCGAATTGACTCGTTGGCTGCCCCTACTGTATATAGTCTCATATCATCTCAGTTTAAATTGCCTGCATTTATTTTGTAAACTGACTACTCTGTAAAATCTTTTGCTGTTCTCTTCTATCTGATGGCTGTTGTAGTAACTGCACCGTTTAGCTACCTTCTCCTCACTGGAACTCTTGAATGTGTGAAGCTTCACAACAGAAGTTATGTAAATTATACCCTACCTTTTTCATCTTATGTAATTTGACTGAGTACAACAAGAGAAAACCTTGTATCTCTTCAGAATTAAGTTGGAGTTCATTCTTATTATAATTCTATCTCTGTTTTTGGAGATATAATATGTGTATCTGCTAATAAAAACTAGCAGTTGCTAGAGTTCTTTTGTTAATTGAAAAAGATGTTTGGTTTTAAGGTTAGATCTTAACCTAGATCATTAATTATGTATTCCCTTATGATGTGAGAGTTCTTGAGGAATAGTTTTTCTCAGCCACTCTGACTATTTGGTTGGATGTCTAGTATGATTAAAGTTAGTTTTAAAGATATTTCCTTCTTTATGAGGCATCTCTAAGATGTGAGAAATGCCACGAAAGATGGCCTTGTAAATTGTTTTTGTTAGTTATATTGTTATTTGAAACCTTTGGTGGCCCTATTGAATTGTGATTTGGTCCACTAGTATCTATCTCTTTCTTTAATCTTTATTCTACGTATTACTTCTTTCAGGGATGCCTTCTTTCATCCCCTTGCTCTCTTTCTACTTTCCTTCCCCTTCCTTTCCAAAATTACCTTGGGGCTCCCAGACTTGCCTGATAGCCCCAGTAAGAGTCCCAGCTAGAAGGTGGTCCCTGGCACACTTCCACGTGGCCAAAGTTGGGAGTCAGGGATCCCCTACCTGCGAAGTTGCCAGGTGCCGGCACTCAACATAACAACACACCTATGTCATACACTTGCCAGCCTTGGCCTTATGCCTTTTCAGATGCTACAGCGGCATATAGGGGGAAACCCTGGAGCCCGCAATTAAAACAAACATGCCTTGACACCTTAATCTTGTATATCATCTGACAACAAGTGATGGTGTAAACTCAACACATAGCAAGGATGTAAAATCAACCTTAGCTATACTGTATTATCAGACGGGTTCAATGCATTCTCAACTTCTATTTGGAAAGTTGCTTTTGATACTTTTTTGCATCATTGGATTTTTCTGTACTTGAAGTGTGCAGCCTCCCATCAGTGAGATATTATTATAGCCATATAGTGCAAGGAAGCCACAGGCTTTTGCTGCACTGGCCAAAAAAAAAAAAAAAAAAAAATAGCTAAACTATGAATTATACACTTCCATCTTCATGTAAGTAACTGACCAGTTGACCGTTGAATTTCTTCAAACTGTCAGCCTGAACTATCTGTAGAGGCAACTTATTCCAGTAATCAACAACTTGCTGGCTAAAAGAAAACTTCATACAATATAGTCTGAATCTCTTCCCCTGTAATTTGAATTTATGACCCCTAGTTCTGGAATTCTTTGTCAATTCTGCCTATGTTCATTTTACTAATCTCTTTTTGACTGTTTAAACCTCAATCAGGTCCCCTCTAAGGTGTCTGGTTGTCAAACTCTGTAGCCCACGTAATCAGTCTTTTCTCGTATAGTCGCCATTTTACCCATCCCCATTCGAGTTGCCCATTTCTGGATCCTTTCAAAATGCTCCATATCTTTTTTTTTTTTTTTTTAAAGTCTCCATACTTGGAGACAGTATTCCAAATGCAGTCTTATACAGTGGGGTTATGACCTCCCTATCCTATGTTGCAGAACAGGATAATGTTCTGTAAATCATCAATAGGACAACCATGGTCTTTCCTGGCTACTTGTTTACGCTGCTCAGAAATCTTCATATCTCCCTATATCATAATGCCCAGATCCCTTTACTCCTCTACTGTTTTTAATTTGACTCCCGAGTGTTTAATTTATTTTAGGGTTGCTATTCCCCAAGCATAAGACTTTGCATCTTTTTGCTGCATTAATACATAGCTGCCACTTTTCTGACCATTCTTGCAACCTGTTCAAGTCATCCTGAAGGACGGGGCCAGAGCCTCAACTGAAGAGCGGCCTTATTTTCAGTGTAAATATATTCTAAAATAGTGATAATTTTTCTAATAATAATAATAATAGTTTTTACAAATGATTGAAAAATACATATCAATGTATGGATAAATAAAACAATATAATATAAAATGTAGTATTTGTGTTTATATGTTGATTCAGGGGGTCTCAAATTTAAATATGGCCGGGGACCTGTTTCATCCTTAATCCGATCCTGCTGAAGGAGTGCTGCTTGCTGCTAATCATTAACGACTCTCCCAGTCTTTGTTACCTGCAAATTTTGACATCATGCCCTTTATCCCTTCATCAATGTCATTTATGAAAATCAGAAACAGTGACCTAAGTTTATTTAAAATTTTTCCTTCGGGGACTCAACTTCTGATGTTAGTATTAGTAATGGCCGCATGGTGCAAGAAAGCCAACGGCTTATGCTGCACCAGCCAAAAAAAAAATAAATAAATAATAATGATTAATAAAAAAATTAAATTAAACCTATCATCCTATGTGCTTCCCTGACCCGAAGGTACTATCCAGATGACCTTTGAATTTCCCCAAACTGTCAGCCTCTACCACCCATCTAGGCAACTTATTCCAGTAATTTATAACTCGCTGGCTAAAATAAAACTTCCTGCAGTCCAATCTAAACATCTCTCCCCGTAACCTGAATTTATGTCCCCTAGTTCTAGCATCATTTATAATCTTGAAAATTTCATCCTCATTCATTTTACTGATGCCTCTCAGAGCCTTAAACACCTCAATCAAATCTCCTCTAAGGTGTCTAGTTTCCAAACTCTGCAACCCACACATTCGAAGTCTTTCTTCATAAGGACGCCCTTTTGCCGATCTCACCAGCCGAGTTACCCATCTTTGCACCCTTTGAAGAAGCTCGACGTCTTTCTTTAGGTGCAGTCTCCATACTTGAACACAGTATTCCAAGTGTGGTCTAACAAAAGCCTTATATAATGGGATTATCACGTCCCTATCTCTACTTGCAAAAGTTCGATAGATCATCGATAGGACACCATGGGCCTTCCTTGCGACCTGTTTACAATGCTCAGAGAATTTCATGTCTGACCGTATCGTTACACCCAAGTCCCTTTCCTCCAGTACTGGGTTTAGTTGAACTCCACCAAGTGAATAAGTTATTTTGGGATTACTGTTTCCCAGGTGTAATACCTTAAACTTTGTTGGATTAAAGCATAGCTGCCATTTTTCTGACCATTCCTGAACTCTATCTAGATCTCTCTGAAGAAGCTCAGCTTGACAGTGGTCATTAACCACTCTACCAATTTTAACATCATCTGCAAATTTAGACATCGCGCCCTCTATCCCTTCATCGATGTCGTTTATGAAAATTAAAAACAACAGTGGTCCTAATACTGATCCTTGGGGAATCCCACTTCTTACATCAACCCAATCTGAGGAATAGCCATTTATCACAACCCTCTGCCTCCTGTCCTGAAGCCATCCTTTTATCCATCTAAGGATTTTCCCAGTGATTCCAACCTGTTCCAACTTATAAAGCAACCGCTCATGTGGGACTGAGTCAAAAGCTGTGCTGAAATCTAAATAAAAAATCTCGAAATTATTCCCTAAATCCAGCTCGTGAGTGACCCTTTCGAAATAGCGAACCAGATTTGTTAAACATGATTTTCCCTTTACAAAGCCATGCTGAGTATCCTTGAGAATTTCAATTCGATCCAAATGATCCTGAATTCCACCCTTGATCATTGCCTCCATGATTTTCCCAACTACTGAAGTCAGACTGACAGGTCGATAATTTCCAACTTCACTTTTAGAGCCACCCTTATGTATGGGAGATACATTGGCCCTTTTCCAATCCAAGGGAATCTCCCCAGAGTCTAATGATGCTCGCATAATTAGCCTTAGTGGTTCAATGCACTCACTTGCCGCCTCCCTTAAGATTATAGCGTATATTCCATCAACTCCAGGAGCCTTACTGGTCTGTAGGCTCGAAAGTTTTTTTTCATTAAATAATCTTGCAAAATTTCAATATCATTAATTACATATTTTTCAACTTTGCTCCCACAATTTCCCATTGCCACAAAAGGTTTTTCATTTGTAAATATCGATGCAAAGTAACTGTTGAGTTCATCTGCAACGGCAGCTGGTGTATTTAATACTATCCCATTTTCCTTACGTAAAGGTCCGATCTGGTTTGTCCTGCTCTTCTTGGCATTTATATATGTGAATAATTCCTTATCCCCCCCCCTCTTTGCTCTGTTTGCTAGTGAATTCTCATAAACTGCCTTTGCCTGTCGAACCTTTTCTGTGGCTCTATTACAGATCATCTTGTAGCTGTTATAGGCTTCGGTACTTTTTATTGCTCTGTAACCTTTCCATGCCACCTTTTTCTGCTCAAGTATTGTGGCAACTTCTCTATTCATCCAACTTGGAACCCTCCTCGTGGAGTATTTTTTTTTTTAATGGTATATACGCATTCAAGGCATCTGTGATTAATGTTTTAAAAGCATACCACAGTTCAAATGTATTCATTCTCTGCGTGATATGTACCCAGTTAATAGAGGCCATGTAGTACCTTAAGACATCGTAATTTCCTTTTCTGAAATTAAAACCCATTCCTTTGCCTTTTACTGCTGCTACCTCTCTCATCATCACCCACCGTAGAACTCAGTGATCACTTCCTGCTACTGGTTCCTCTACTGTCAGCCCTGTTATGTCATCTGATTCATGGGTGATGATGAGGTCTAGGATATTCTTTTCTCTAGTACTTTCCCTGACATGTTAATACAAATAACAGTCATCTAGTTGATGTAAAAATTTTGTTCCCCATGTCGAGTTTCCTTCCCATTTACTCCAATCAATTAGAGGCAAATTGAAATCACCAATAATAAGACATTGACGCTTACTTGCCCATTGCATTTGCATGTAGAGGCTTTCGTCATAATGTTACGCCAATATGAAGAATATCCATTGATCACAACCTGCAGCCACCCTGCAATCCATCTTAGAATCTTTCTAGTAATCCCAACATGTTCAAACTTATACAGTACTTTCTCATTAGGAACTGAGTCAAGCGCTTTGCTAAAATTGAAATAAATTATTTAAAAACTGATCCCTACATCCAGCTCATGAGTGATTAAGTCAAAATAGGTTATTAGGTTAGTCAAACAAAATTTTTCCTTAAAGACAACAAAACCATGTTATGTATCCTTCAGAATGCCATTTCTATCTAAATGTCCTTGGATTGCACTCTTAATTATTGCTTTTAAGACTTTCCTTACTATTGAGGTCAGACTAACTGATCTGTAGTTACTCTCTTCACTCTAAGATCCACCTTTATTAATTGGTGATACAATTAGTATTTCTCCAATCCAAAGAAATCTCTTCAGCATCTAGTGATGCTCTCATAATTAATCTCACTGGTTTAATACACTCTCTAGCCATCTCCCTCAAAATTACTGGGTATATGCCATCAACTCCAGGAGCCTTACTTCGATTTATGCTCAGTTTTTTCTAATAAACATTCCCCAGTAATTTCGAAATCACTAATTTCATATGGCTCAGCCTCTCTTCAGCATGAAGGACCTTTAATCAGTAAAGACTAAAGCAAAGTACCTATTCAGTTCATCACCAACATCAGCTAGTTATCCAAGGCTTTGCTAGATCTGATACCCTGTACACAGGAGTATCAGATCTGATTTGTTTTATTCTTCTTTGTATTCGCATACATAAATTCTTGTTTCCATTGTTTGCTCTCTTAGCCAGTGCTTCCTTATATGCAGCTTTGGCCTCCCTAATCTGTGGTACTATCAGATCAATTTGTAGCTGTTGTAGGCTTCAGTATTTCACTCTAAGTTTCCCATGCTATCTCGCTCTGTTTTTTTTAGACAAGTCAGCTCTGTATTTATCAATTTTGGCATCCTCCTTATGCAATATTTTCTTAACGGTATATATACATTCTTGGCTTCTGTGATTTTTTTTTTTTTTTTTTTTGCTTTAAAGATATTCCAAAATTCAAATGTATTTGCCCTTCCTCTGCAATCTGCCCAATTAATAAGTGACATATAGCACCTTAAACTGTGATAGTTCTCTCTTTTGAAATTAAAACCTGTGCCTTTACCTTTAACTACTGCAGCATTGTTCTTCACGTTCCAACTAATGATCACGTGATCACTACCTGCCACTGGTTCCTGTACTTAAAGCCCAGTATTGTCATCTGACTTCTGAGTAATGATGAGGTTAAGAATGTTCTCACCCCTAGTATTTTCTGTAACATGCTTGTACAAATAATCTAGTTAATTTTAATCTAGTTATTAATAATCTAGTTAATTTTAATTTTTTCCCCCATGGTGAACTTCCCTGTAACTTATTCTAATCAATTAGGTGCAGATTGAAGTCACACATAAGATATTCTCACTTGCTTGCCCATTCCATCTGCATGTAAAGACGCTTGCCATATTCTTCAGTCTTCTGGTTTGTAGATTACTTCTACTCTCATTATACCATTGCTTACAACTAACTTGCACCACACAGATTCTATGCTGGCAGACATAACTTCTGACTCAGCAAAAGCTGTTTTCGTGCTTGGGCTGCTTTTGATAAGAAGCATGACCCCACCACTCCTTGTGGTGTTCCTGTTTTTCCTAAATACATTATACATATCATAGTGGAAGTCATTAGCTCTGTTATGACAGCATTAGTTGTCCTGATATACTTAGTCTCTTAAGTGTATCTACAGTAATGTCAAGAGTCAATAAAATGGCTGAATTCAAATTCCTGATTATTATTATTAGCCATATGGTGCAAGGAAGCCTGAGGCTTTTGCTGCACCAGCCAAAAAAAAAAATTTGAGTTACAGTGTGAGTGAGTGAGAAGAATGATTATATCCAGCTCAGGACCCTGGGCTTGGCACACCCAGGGTCCTGAACAGAATATCATCATTCTTCTCTCTTTTTTGTTGATTTTTTTTCTTTCTCTCTCTCTCTCTCTCTCTCTCTCTCTCTCTCTCTCTCTCACCCCCCCCCAAGGTAACATCATTATTCCATTAGAATCTGTATATTGCTGATGAAGGGGTCCATTTTATCCTGAAAGCTACATTTTGTTATTAAATATATTACTGAATATATACAATATTAATCTCCTTAATCAATGGAATCCAGTACAACAGGCCCATTTGTATTTATAAGAATTCTTGATGAGGGCAAGCATTACTTTGGCCCATATCATCAGATAAATGCAGGTCTATATTACCCTTCTTCCCTCTCCCCCTCCAACCAGCGGTTTCCCTTAACCTCATAGGTTATCCCCAGTGATACTGGGAAAAATCCTTGTGCCACCTTTGTTCAAATGAATACCATCTGTACAGAACATATTCCTTCTATCTACAAGTTGCAGTCTATGCTAGGGCTTACAATACCGAGATTCCGGTAATTTTTTTCCAGTATTTAAATCCCAGTATTGATACAAATACTGGTTTTTGGTACTAATTTAAAAAATAATTATCCATGATTTATTCACATAAGTTATAAAATCGACAGCAATAAATCATTAATACTGCTGAACTTGCAAATGAGGGATTGTTATATGCAGTACAAATGCAACGGAAACCTGAAAACTTCATGAAACTGTAAGACAATCTTACAAATATATTTCTCTTAGTAAGTATTGTGTGTGTGGAAGTAAAGCACTTAAGGAATAACGAAAACATCATTACGGAAATATTTACATTAGTGCAGTAGGCCTGGTAGCACAATTAAGGAATATAGTGATTTTTTTTTTTTGATTTTTTTAAAATTTTTTTTTTTGATTTGGTAGTTGTTGGCGCATCGGCTTCTGTGGCCATATTGCACCTCCCAAGGTTTTTGCAGTACTTTGATCCAAGCCCGAGGCAGGAATCGAACCCGCGACCTTTGGGTTGCTGGGCAGGTACGGAATATGGTGAAGAATGGTATGGCAGGTGTGGAAGGGTTAAAATTACAAGCTTCTGAACAATAGTTGAATCCCTCTATTACACCTCTATTTGAGGATGCAACAAGCAACATTTAGTGCATTTGGAGAAAGGGTGTCAGTATGGAGCAGTTCAAAGGTATTGTGAACAGGTGATCTAGAGGTAAAAAATGAGTGTTTCGTTGTGTGGGAAAAAGATTCTGTTTTTCCTACCAAAGGAAGAAGAGTGAATTTAAAGAATAACACCGTGATTGGGTCAGGTTTAAATTAGATAGGGGAAGTTACATAAAAGTCAAAAAAGTAAATGTCTTTTTTATAAGCTTGTATATAAAAAAGTAGTACAAGGGGCGATTGTAACTTGCAATCAATTCAATAAATAAATAAATTAGAAGGAAATAAATAAGGTACTCGCACTAAAAGAGGGGTTTGTGGTTGTTGTTCGGAAGGGTTGCAGACTTCCAGTGGCAGTTCTGGGAGTGTCCAGCTATATAGTGAAGGGTTTTGCCGGGCCTGTTCCTGTGCTAGAAGTTAATCCAGAAGTTAGCATTAGTAGAGGCATTTGATGCAAGAAAGCAAGCTTATGCAGCATCAGCCAAAAAAAAAAAAAAAAAACCACTTCCACTTCACCCCTCTGTTCGTTCAAAATACCTGTCCAGCTGAGCCTTAAACTTATTTAGGCTATCAACCTCCACCACAAGGGATGGAAGTCTGTTCCACCAACCAACCACCCGCTGGCTAAAGGTAAATTTCCGCACGTCTATCCTACATCTGTCTTTTCCTCAATTTGAATTTATGCCCTCTCAGGTGATTATTCTGAGCTAGAGGAAGAATCCCATCAGCATTGAGCATGCTTAAACCATTCAAGGCTTTATACACCTCTATCAGATCACCTCGCTGGTGCCTAGTCTCCAGACACTGTAATTTGCAAAACTTAAGCCTTTCTTCGTAAGAGCACCCCTTTGTTCCATTCACTAATCTTGTTGCCCTTCTCTGTACTCGTTCCAGCAGCTCTACATCCTTCTTGAAATGAGGCCTCCAGACCTGTATACAGTACTCTTGGTGTGGCCTGACCATCGCCTTATACAATTGAATAATCACCTCCTTATCCCTGCTGGAAAAATTCCTGTATATCATTGACAATACTCCATGAGCTACTCTTGCAGCCCATCTGCACTGCTCAGAGAACTTCATATCTGCCTGCACAACCACCCCCAAGTCCCTTTCATTCTCTACCACTGTCAGTGTTGTACCACAGAGTTGATACGTTGCTCTGGGGTTGCTGTTTCCCATGTGTAGTACTTTACATTTGTCAATGTTAAACTTCATTTGCCACCTCTCAGCCCATCTGCTCAACCTTTCCAGATCCTGTTGCAGCAGCATAGTGTCAGTAGTGTCCTTGACAACCCTGCCAACCTTTGTATCGTCTGCAAACTTGGACATTAATCCCGATATACCATCATCAATATCATTTATAAATACAGAAAACAATAATGGACCCAACACTGAGCCCTGAGGGACTCCACTAATAACATCAGTCCACGATGAGCAGTGTCCATTGATTACCACTCTCTGTCTTCTCCCCCTCAACCACCCCTTTATCCATAGCAGCAATTTGCCTCCAACGTCACACTGCTCCAATTTGTGTAGCAGTCTTCCATGTGCAACAGTATCAAAAGCCTTTCTAAGATCCAAGTATATAATATCAAAGTTATTCCCTGCATCCAGTTCTTTTGTGACTGCATCATAGTATCCAATCAAGTTGGTCAGGCAAGACTTCCCCTTAACAAAACCATGCTGTGTCTGAGCTATAACTGAAGTCTTGTCTAAATGATCCTGCAGTGCTTCTTTAACCAGTGCCTCCATTAATTTTCCTGGAACAGAAGTTAAGCTCACAGGTCTATAATTACTTGTGTCAGCCTTTGATCCTCCTTTGTGAATTGGGGTCACATTTGCACATTTCCAGTCTATGGGTACCTCCCCTGAGTCCAAGGAAGCTCTCATAATTATGGCTAAGGGTTTGCTTACTTCCTTTGCTGCCTCCTTTAATATAACTGGATAGATCCCATCCACCCCGGGTGCCTTTCTTGTGTTTATCTTCAACAGTTTCTCCTCCACTTTACTCCCAGTTATTTCAAGATTCTGTAGCTTACTGCTAGAGTTGAATACACCTCTGGAATTCCACTCGCTGAATAACTCCTCATGTGTGAATGTCGATGCAAAATATTCATTTAGTTTGTTAGCTACCTGAGCAGGATCATCAACACTTGACCCATCAATATCAAGTGGACCAATCTGATTCATCCCTTTCCTTCTAGAGTTTACATAAGTAAAGAACTCTTTGCTGTTTTTCTTTGCATCCCTTGCCAAGGATTTCTCGTAATCTGCCTTCGCCTGCCTAACCTCCTTTGTAACTTGGTTGCATATCAACTTGTATCTATCATAGGCTTCTGTGTCATGTGTTAATTTGTAAGTATCCCATGCATTTTTCTTCTCTGCCATATGCCTCATTAGTTCATCTGACATCCATTTTGGCCTAAACCTTGAACAATATTTCTTAGTTGGTATGTAAAGCCTAGTAGCTTCCAAGATAAGTTCTTTGAATGCTTCCCATTTTGAATTTGCTGTTGGTAACATCATCAGTTGGTCCCACTGTATAGAATTTAAATACTGTCTCAGTCCATCGTAGTCGCCTTTACGGAAGCAATAACCCTTCCCTTTACCCCTAATGGTAGTTACCTCTTTGAGTAAATCCCACTTCAGCACACTGTGATCACTGCCACCTAGTGGTTCATTTATCTGCAGATTCTTAATGCATGAAAAATCACTGCTGATAATCAAATCAAGAGTATTACTCCCTCTAGTTGCCTCCCGAACATGCTGATGTAGAAAACAATCATCCAATAAATCCACAAAAGCCCTGCTAGTGTGTGAGTATCCAGCCCCCAAATTCCAGTCAATATCTGGGAAATTAAAATCTCCCATTATAAGACACTCCGATTTACTGGCCCACTCTATTTCCCTGTACAGTTCCTTATTATACTCATCAGAGTCATTAGGCCTATAGCACACTCCTACTCTCAATTTTGATCTCCCAATGTTTATGTCACACCAAACTGACTCCACACTGCACTGTCCAGCGATGTCGACTGGCTTCACTTCCTTGGTTTTTATGTGTTTCTTAACTAATAGCATAACACCTCCCCCCTTCCTATCCTGTCTATCCTTTCTGTAGACGTTGTACTCCCCAAATTGCAGTTCTGCATCCCTTATATCTGTGTGACACCATGTCTCTGATATCCCAACAATATCTGCCTTCTATGTTTTGAGCAATACCTCAAATTCATCAAATTTATTTACTAAACTCCTAGCATTGGTGTACACGCAAGTATACCTGCACCTGTTTCTATTCTTAGCTACCCTAACACAACCCATGTGTTTACTTGTACCGCAATGGCTCCCAGCAGTCTCTGAAATACCATGCATCTTGTTTTTCAGGCTTCTGCTCATTCTAATAGAAGCAGTGCAAGAATCTCTTTCACCTCTGCCAGTGGCTACTGTGAATCTATTGGTCTTTGTCTCCCCCCAAGCTAGCAGTTTTCCGACCCACCTAACACTGCCTCGATAGCATCAGCAAATATTCTTGCACCCTTTCTATTTAAGTGTATCCTAACCCTGTAGAAGCAATCTCTCCTGTTAACAAGTACAGTCCAGGCTGAAAAAAATTCTACCCCTTGAGCCTTGCACAATCTTTCCAGGGCCGAATTGATCGACAAGGCTCTCATCATATACTCCCTCCTATCGTGTCTGGGCAGAATTGCAGACACTTTCAAATTCAACCCTAATTCTCGGCTTTTGTTCAACAGTGACCTGTACTTGTTAAGTAATTCTGCCGGTCTCCTACTCTTAATATTATTAGTGCCAACGTGTACAACTATATCACCTTTTGTGCCCTTAAAAGATGATATTCGCTCTACAACGTCATCAACCTTTGCCCCTGGCAGACATACCCTGGTCCTGTTCCACCTATCAAGTTGAATAACAAGCCAGTCAGCCTGGCTTCTACTGCTGCTGTGGTAATTTTCTTTAGTATTAACAGAGAACTGTTCTCGAAATCCTGAAATAAGACAGTACTGGAAGAGCTATACAGCAGAGATGCAGAGTTGTTGTTATTTGGTTTTTAGGAGCATTAGCAACTAAGGCCATATTGCTCTGGGGAAATGCGGTGGTCATTCCCTGACCTTCCTGCATCCTCCGTATTTGGTGGTCACGGGCTTTAACTCTGGTCTAATCAAGAAGCGTGTGCTATGCAGTGCTGCTCCTGCCCACCTGGCTACGGAGGCACCAGATGCAGAGTTCAAGTAAGGAGGGAGGGAGAGAGAGAGAGAGGGGGGGAGAGAGAGAGAGAGGGGGGAGAGAGAGAGAGAGAGAGAGAGAGAGAGAGAGAGAGAGACAGACAGACAGACATCACCACACTCCATGGAAGGAACCCGCACAAAGGAATCCCACCGTGAAAGAGAAGGAAGGTAAGTCCTTTGAACTCAGTTGTGTTGTTTTGGAAATGGTACTTAGATAAAATGGGAGATTATTTTAGAGTAAGGTTGAAGAAACATGAGAAATAAGGAAATGTTTAGTTTTGAGTTGGTTTATTGGTTTGAAGTTGTAAAGAAAATTGATATTGCTAAAATAAGAGAGATTACATGGAATTGTTAGCATTAAGTTAGCGGCTTATGGATTGCTGTTGTGAAGAGAATTGATGTTGCTGATTAAGAGAAATATGAGGAAGTGATTAAGGAATTAGTTTAGTGTTTGAAACTGTAGAGTTGAGAATGTTAATTGAGAGAAATTTTATGGAAATGATAGTATGTTATTAACAGATTAAATGAGAAAAATGAATAGATTAGATATAAATGAACACCAGTTATGTATTGTAAATAGATTTGTATGATAAATGACTTTTGTTTTATATTTGTGTCATTGCACTTGAGAAACTGACAGCTCACATGTAATATATATATATATATATATATATATATATATACTCATGCGTGGGGGGATATCCCTCAGCTCCTGGAAATTCTCATTCTTTAACAGTCAGGTAGCTTGTGGGGGCTTAGTGCTTGAGGGGAGCTGCTGTACGAAAATCATGACAATGACCACTGACGGTAATACTAAGGTGCAGGGAAATAAAAATTAATATCCCTCTCAACTTAGATTTGGTTTCCTTACCAAGCTTAAACGTCAGTCCCTTTCTTTCGTTAATATGGGTATAAAAAGTCAAAGGAAATAAGATTTTTTGAAGATGAGGGAATAAGGAAGGGGTTAAACTGCAACTCTTCTACTACTATCTCAGTACAAAGCACCAACCAGCACAGAATCCAAAAGGAATTTTTCTGCCGCTAATTAAATATATACCAAAATTAGATCCAGTTTAAACAATAACACTATTGAGTTTCTTAAGAGCTCACTTTATTTGGACAGGTAGTGTGGATGCTTATTTTTATGTTTTTGTATGTTTAATAATTTTTGCTAGAATATTTATTATTGTAATAAAAGTTTGATTTAAAACATGAATTCAAGTAATTGTTTTTTCCTTATTTTATTGCACCTAATTGTAATCAAAATTTATTGCAAAATTTTTTTTTTTTCTTTTTGGAATATCGGTATCCTGGTTTCATAAATTAAAAATACCAAAATACCGGTATTAAGATTTTGACTGGTATTGTGAGCCCTACTCCATGCTGACTTAAAAAAAAAAAAAAAAAAATCCCCTACCCCTCAGAGCTATGTAGATTCTCAAGTCTTGAGTGAATCCACAAGGCTTTCAGTATATAATCCCTCCTGTTGTGCCTGGATAAGAATTGTAGACACATAAACATTAGGTATTTTTCAGCATGGTCCTATATTTATCCAACAACTGGCCAAGTCATATTCATTTAATATCATTAGTCCCTACACGAATAATAATTCTTCCCCCCCCCATTAAAGTCTTACAATCTTTTGGAAACATCAATTGTTGTTGGTCCTGGCAAACATGCCTTGGTTCTAGTCCACCTATCTTTATTACAAAAAATATTACCTGTTTCTGTTACCTACCAGAGTAGGTAACAGAAACAGGTAATATTTCCTTCAACCAGAGTAGTGTGCCTTGACTATTCTTTTCTGGGATCCGAATTGGGGGTGCATTACTTGGAAGATTGTAAGATACTTGAGTTCCTGACAAGCTCCCAGTTACATTTGTTTCTAGGTTAAGTACCCTAGATGTGGATACTTATTTTTATGTTTTTGTATGTTTAATAATTTTTGCTAGAATACTTATTATTGTAATAAAAGTTTTATTTAAAACGTGAATTCAAGTAATTGTTTTTTCCTTATTTTATTGCACCTAATTGTCATCAATTTATTGCAAAAAAAAATTTTTTTTTTTTTTGTAATAAATTGGACTACAATTCTTCTCATAATGCATCAAGTTTTAATTTGAGATTGATATGCTCCTTACATTGGGTGTAAAGAAAAGAATCATTAGTTTGTCTACTAGACCAACTTTATAATATGTGCAACAAGCTATACAATTGATGAATTTGTGACGCACACCAGAAATGCCTGCAAGCATTTCCATCAGAGTTAGTGTCTTGGATTTTATATTGTAAGTGGATCTTATAACAACCATTATTTAGCTAAAATTTTAACTAAAGAAAGATTACAAAATTTAGATTTACAATATATTACAGAATATAGATTAACAAAATACTACAGAAATTAAACTGCAACTAAAACTTTCTTCATTAGTGATGTTAAAATTAAGCTACTAAAATTACTGGAAGTAATTTCAATTAGTTAAGGGTTAAATTTTCAAAAAATATTATAGAAATTAATTTCAAAAAATTTAAAATTATGCTTAATTACTGAAATAAGGTTTAAATATTACAGAAATAATTTTAAGCAAATTTTGTCTACCAGACACCTAATATTAATCCCCTTCAGTTAGCACACTGGAGCCACTTAAAACATGTCTACTCTGTTTGACTGCCTACAGTAGAAACCTTTTCCATAAGAGAGTCACTTTGATGCCAAAAGTCACCAAAATGTGACTCTGTTAGAGACATAACACCATACAGCAATAAGTAACATTACATTTCACTTTTTAGAGAAGTATTATTTATTAGTAATGTAGCATGTGGCAACTAATCATTACATTTGAGCAGTTAATATTCTTTCATTAAGAGGCAGTGATTAATGGACTTTGTCTTACTTTGTGCTACAATGAGTAGCCATGCTGGTCAACAAGGACCAGCATGGCTACTCATTGTAGTTGCTTCCCACAAATTTGCAGATTAGATGGTTGATTTTCTCTACTTCAGAAGAACTTATTCCATCTCGTCACACATGTACTCAGTTGGATTGAGATCTGGTCACTCGGGGTGGAGTTGGGGGGTGCTTTCTTACTCACATTCTGGAACCAGTTATATAAATAAATGAATTCTGTTTATACTCCAGGACGACCAAATGGTCAGAGGAGATCACAAGATAAACAGAATATAAGAAACAGCACCATATTTAGCAGTCACAGGCTTGAACCCCGGTCACTCAAGGCACGTGCACTTATGCATCCGTGTGCCTGACCACTTCGTTACAGTGGCCAATATAATTTGGCCAGTGATGTGGCATATTATACTATCTGAATAACCAGTTTTCAGGTGAATATACTGCAGCCATGAAGGAACATGCCTAGTCAGAAACAATTTCCATACAACGTGTAACACCAAATACGGAGGATGCAGAAAGGTCAGGGAATGACCACCGCATATCCCCGGAGCAATATGGCCTTAGTTGCTAATGCTCCTAAAAACCAAATAACAACAACGTGTAACATCCAAGTGTTTCTCCACTGGTATCAAGGGAGCTAATGTGCACCAGAAAAACACTTGCACACCATTATACTGCAACCTAACCTATATTTTTGACACTGGCTGTATTGATCCATGGTCTCATGCTGTTTTTGCCATATTCTGGCAAAAATACTGTGATGGCAGAAAAATACTGTGATTTTCATATCAAACAATGTTTTTCCAGTTCTCCACTATTCAAGGTTGGTTTTCCTGAGCCTACTGTAACTGTACCTTGCTTTTTGTTTTTTTCTGGCAGGAATGGAACCCTGTTCAGTCATTGGCTTTTGATACCTTAAAATGCATTCTCCTCTAATGTTATATGCTCATTGCATATTGCCATGGATACACTATCTGTGATAAGGTGCAATGAACTATGTGTTCTGAAATGTGCCTTTGATTACCACTGTAGAACTGGGCTGTTTTTTGATTGACTGAAGCTGTCGTTACTTGTACATACCCTGCAGCCTTTAGGGCCCCCTCTTGTAAACAGGGTGTTTCCAACCATGTGATTAATACCTGGCTGGATCTTATTTGGTGGACTATTCTGCTTCTACTAGAATGGTCCAACAATCATTGATCCAAATAATGGTCCAATGGTTATTGGACCATGCCACATTTAAAGTCACTTAAATTTTTCATCATGAAAATTTGCATACTGAATTGCACATGTGCAGAATTCCTACATATCTGTGCAACTGCTTTATGTTAAAAGACAGTGAGCTTCTTGAAAGAGTCCAAAGAAGGGCAACTCAAATGGTGAGATCAGCAGAAGGATGAATATATGAGGAAAGATTGATTATATGAGCTTGCAGAGCTTGGCAACCAGGCATCTCAGACGTGACTTGATTGAGGCTTATAAGGCTCTGAGAAGAATTAGTAAAATGAATGAAGGTGGAATTCTCACTGTTCTAAACAATTCAGAACTAGGAGTCATAAATTCAAATTACAGCGCTTGAGGTTCAGATTAGATTGTAGGAAGTTTTCTTTTAGCCAGCAAATTGTTGATAGCTGGAACAAGTTTCCCTTGCAAGTAGTTGAGGCTGACAGTTTGAATGAATTAAAAGGCCAACTAGATACTTGTGTGAGGAGGGAGGGAAGCATATAATTTGTTTTCTTATCTACTTGGTTGGTTTTTTTTTTTTTTTTTTTGCCAATGCAGCAAAAGCTTTGGCTTCTTTTACTATATGGTTAATACTATTACATAGTATGAACACATGATGGTATTACTCAAAGAATGCTCCTTTTCATGAAAAGGGTAAGTGTACACTAATAAAGCAGAAACTGTGTATATGACAAGAATGTAAAATACTATACTATACTATACTATACTATACTATACTATACTATACTATTCTCATTGGTTGTGAACGTTGTAAGAGGCGCAGGCTTGGAGAAGCTGCCAAGCTTTAGCTGAGTGGTTTTCTGACGCTGGCTCTGAATAACTACCTTTCTGAGGTTCTTAGGTGGTGGTCATAAGGCTGCATTTGAGATTGCAAAGCCAAACCAATATTCAAGATTTGTCTGACCTTTGACAGCCTTCAATTTAAAAACCATCTCCTCTTCATCTGTGTTCCTTAACAGTACCTGTAAATAACATCTCAGACTGTTATTGCCTCCAACCACTCACAGTATCATTTTCATAGAAGAATTTGTTCCATCTATTCGAAGGGGGTGCAAATCCTCCTTCCTTTCCTTCCCAGAGGTGCCCCAGTTGAATATGGAGGATTTTGTATAATAGCTATGGGTATTCTGCAGAGCCCTTTGTCCTCTGGTATCCTCTGATTTTCCCCATTCCTCATCCAAACCATAATTACCTTTACCAAGAAATTTCTCCCTCAGTAAAGTATGACACCTTGCTCCATCAGGTGGATCAAAACCAGAGGTAATCTGTGTGAAGCATTAGCAAAGCTCATTTCAAGGGTACAGCCCTAAAGCTGTGTTTGCAGGGCAGCCACTAGTTAGTACACTGGACCAAACTTATTGGTAACTCTTTAGGAGGCTTCCGGATCAGCTAGTGTATAATCTTGCTACCTCTACTCTGCCAGATGCAGTGACTGGAGGGAGTCAGAGTAGGGTGTATGTGGGGGGGAGAATTGTTGAGGCCACGTTATGTCAGGGATCTGGGTATATTCTTACCATGTGTATGCCATATCCAAAAATTTCATTACTTCATACAGCATGTTCCCCCACTTTTTCTTACTATTGAATATACCATGAATTGTCAAACTAATAGAGTAAGCTTATCTACAAAAAGATCTAAACCTCCCAAACGCTTCCTAGTTCATTTCACAAATATACGTGTTCTCAATTCTAATCTCAGTGATGTCAGTTTCCACTTGCAGTCTGCCAAGCCCCCACTTACTTTTTCTGACAGAATCTCAGTTGATTCAACTGAGATTCTATCGGTTGATTCAACTACTGCTCATCTCAGTTGCCCAAATTATTCGCTGTGTGATTCCTTTCGCCTCAAAGGTGGTACTGTGCATATGGATGTACAGGCTACATAGGATTACAACTAGGCATATTAGAGGGCACCTGATGAAAGTCTAATCCCCCCCCTCAGCATTAGACCTTGATCAGATCTCCTCTAAGATGCTTACTTATAATGCTCTATAGCTCAAATTTGAGTTCTCTCCTTGTATAAGACCTCTTTTACCATTTTCAAGTGCATCATCCATCTTTGAGTTATTTCAAAAAATGTTTCTTTTTTGGGTACTAGTTCAACTTGGGCACTGTTCCAACTGCAGCCTGACCATCTACATATAGTGAGACTGTACTTGGGATCCCCCACCCCTCTACTTTTCTCCCCTTCTTACTGTCCCCAGATTTTCCCCAACTCTTTCAGGGGATGCCTGCTATTTTCATCCCCTGCATTTTGCTGTAACTGTACCCATCTGTACCCTTTTCCTTTTCACCACACAGAGCTGCCCTTCCTTGCATGCCATTAAATGGGCTTAAAGGCAGCCCAACTAAGAATTCTCCAGTTTGGTGGTAGCAGATGGCAGGAATAGTGGCCAGGAGCACAATGCATGACTAGCAGATGCTATTCATGCATTGTGTTCATAAGCATGCACAGACATCTTATGATCCATCTAAGGATCTTACCAGAATGCAAAATATCTTTAACTTATACTGTAACCTTGCATTCAGGACAAAGTTAAATGATTTGCTAAAGTCCAAATAAACAATATCAAAATTATTTCCTACATCAAACTCAAAAGTGATCTAGCACCATTGGACTTTCACCTATTTTCTAATTTGGCGCCTCTGTAGCCAGGTGGGAAGGAGCAGCAGTGCATAGCACATGCTTCTTGATTAGATCGGGGTTCAAGCCCATCACCACCAAATACGGAGGATGCGGAAAGGTCAGGGAATGACCACTGCATATCCCGGAACAATATGGCCTTACTTGCTAATGCTCCTAAAATCCAAATAACAAACAACAAACATTTTCTAATTTGTGAAACACCTCTCTGGCACTGGCATCCATTTTCCCACCAACAATATCATCACTGCTGTAGGGATGTGTTCCTGGAAACCCAAGTAAAAATTTTCTTCGCAGCTGGAATCAACGCATTGCAGCATCAGTGGTAAAAGTGTATTGACTCCGAAGGGGACTGTGTTGAAAAGTAACATGCTACCAGACTCTTCAAATAAACCCTTCGTACAAACACCACAAACTTTTCAAATGCCCTTCATGCACTAGCAGTTTTTTACCTACCATGAAGTAGAGTAAGGCATACAAATGAAGTTACTGTATTAATCTCTGTGGACTGGTGCAAACTACCTGTTTAACAAATTTGTTTCCATTTTGCTATAATTTTCAGAATGTTTAGAAAAACATCATTCTGAAATCACCAGTATTCCAAAAATTCCTAAATGGTTGAAAACTTACTTTTGGGCTGTGTTGTAAATCAAAACAAACCTCAAATTTTTAGGAAAAGTTTATTCCTTGTACCTAAACTAACCTCAACACAAGCAAAAAAAAAAAAAAAAAAAAAATGTGTACAAGTCTGTAAATAAAATCCAAGTGTTGCTGCAAATAGTCCAGAGTTCAGTCACTGCATATACCAAGCAGTTGTTAACTTCTTGTGCATTGACTTTTACAGTACTCATTCATTTTCTGCTTAAGAATGACACTCATCTGCATTATGGCACACCACTTGGCTGCCTTTTTGAATGTTTATGTAATGACACATCGCTTCTAGTGCCGTTTGATGTTTATATGTATCAGAGATAACGAACGTGTTACTTATCACAATTTCACTGAATCATCTATGACTTTTCTCATATCCAGTAGGTGAGGGTCTGATATGATTCACTTTTTCTTCTTTCTATATACATAAGAAACCCCCCCTTTTTTTTTCTCCTCATTCTTTGTTCTCTTAGCCTGTGATTTCTCATCTGCCTTTGCTAACCTTTCCCTTGCTATGGTACTATTGCAGATCAATATATAGCTGTTGTAGCCTTCAGTGTTTTACATAACTTCATAATTTTCCCATGCCATCTTTTTCTATAACTCTCCCTGCTCTATTAAACTGGGAAGCTCTATGTTCATTCTTATCACCATCCTCCTCATGCTATATATTTTCTTAATGGTATATATGCATTTGTAGTTTTTGTATCCATTGCTTTAAAGGTATTCTGTGGTCCTCTGTTTTTACCATCCCTTTGCCATCATTCCAGTTAATATATGTCATATAGTACATTAAACACTCTTATAGTCCCTACTCCTTAAATTGAAACCTGTCCTTTACTTTTAACATATGAAGGTTGTTTGTGATTAGTTTATTGCGAGCGCTGCAATAAAACTAATTATGATAAAATAAACTCTCAAACATCGCAATAAGTTTGTCAGTATTGTTAGAGATTTTGCGAAAACAAGTTCATTAGTGCGCTGTGTTATCCATCATATTGTGTTGTGTTTTTCTGCAAGTTTGTACAAGTGTGTTGTAAAAAAAAAAAAAAAAAAAAAATCTAAAAAGGAATGGCTAAAAGAAAATTTCTAAGATAAGAGAAACTGAGAGAAATTGTTGGAATTTACAATTAAGCAGAGTTAAACTTCTCACAGACACACCACTGTCAAGTTTTTTTCAGAAGTTCAACTTTATCTGTTATGGACAATGTGCGGTGTTTGTGCTTTACACCACAAGAGGCACTTCCTTTATGCATTGGAATCATGGCTGGGACTAAATGTGAGCAGGTCATAATAATAAATGCAGAAAAACAAGTGGGAATGGCTTACCAGTGTTTATGAGTTCGTGCCAACAGCTGATGCTGCAACCAACGGCACCAAAACAGTAGCGGCAGGTCCGTGCGCCAACCTGAGAAATTTGAAATTACGTTCACGGAAATTATGTCCGATTTAGCGGTGGAACCGGATTACCGGTGGCCAGATTAATGATGGTCAACCTGTATTTTCCAGTCTTTCTTCACACTCCATTCTTCTAAATCTTACTGTTGAAAAGCCAATTCCATAATTCCCCTATGTTTCTCCCTTATTGTCATTTAATTCTGGACAATATATGAGATTACCTTAAAGTTAGTTTACTTTTAAGTTTGGAGATAAATATACAAACAAAGGACTCTGCATGGGGAGTCCATTATCACTGATAATAGCATATCCATTCTTGGAGAACTTTGAAGAGGTGGCTATCAAGTGGGCCACTTTAAGGATTCCAAATAGGTCCATTTTGTGGATGACGTGTTCAAAATTTAGGAACAGAGGCAAGAAGAATTACTTTAATTCAAAGAATGTCTAAGTAACATTCATTAGGCCATTAAGTTTAAGCTTGAGGCCAATAATAGCATGCCTTCACAGGTTTAGTAAAAGCCAACAGATTCTGAATGATACTTAAGTTCTGTATCTAGTCATCTCCAAAAGAAATGAAATTAGGTATTATCAAAACTTTGAGTAGATGTTAGAAACTTTGTAATAACAACAAATTTATGGATGAAATCAACACCATCAAAGGATAATTATTAAATAGCAGGTATCCAAAGCATTTAATCAACAAGACAGTAGAAAAATATCTGAACTTAAACAATAACACAGCATGTAATAATGATTACAAAAGAAAACTAGCGATTTCATAAATAAAAGGCATTGGTGAAAAAATGAAAAAAAAACTGTAAGAAGTATGGTCTTCAGTTGACTTTATTGGAACTTCTATTGGAATGAGCAGCAGCCTGGAAAACAAGATGCAGGGTATTTCAGAGACTGCTGGGAGTCATTGCAGTACAAGTAAACACATTGGTTGTGTTAGGGTAGCTAAGAATAGGAACAGGTGCATGTATATGTGCATATATACCAATGCTAGGAGTTTGGTAAATAAATTTGATGAATTTGAGGTTATCAAAACAACAAATGCAGATATTGTTGGGATATCAGAGACGTGGTGTCACACAGATATAAGGAATTTGGGGAGTACAATGTGTATCTGCAGATAAATGAACCACTTGGTGGCAGTGATCACAGTGTGCTGAAGTGGGAGTTACTCAAAGAGGTAACTACCATTAGGGGTAAAGGGAAGGGGTATTGCTTTCGTAAAGGCGACTACAATGGACTGAGACAGTATTTAAATTCTATACAGTGGGATCAACTGATGATATTGCCAACAGCAAATTCAAAATGGGAAGCATTCAAAGAACTTATCGTGGAAGCTACTAGGCTTTACATACCAACTAAGAAATATTGTTCAAGGTTTAGGCCTAAATGGTTGTCAGATGAACTAATGAGGCATATGGCAGAGAAGAAAAATGCATGGGATACATACAAATTAACACGTGACACGGACGCCTATGATAGATACAAGTTGATCTGTAACCAAGTTACAAAGGAGGTTAGGCAGGCGAAGGCAGATTACGAGAGATCCTAGGCAAGGGATGCGAAGAAAAACAGCAAAGAGTTCTTTACTTATGTAAACTCTAGAAGGAAGGGGATGAATCAGATTGGTCCACTTGAGATCGATGGGTCAACTGTTGATGACCCTGCTCGGGTAGCTAACAAACTAAATGAATATTTTGCATCGACATTCACACATGAGGAGTTATTCAGCGAGGGGAATGCCAGAGGTGTATTCAATTCTAGCAGTAAGCTAGAGAATCTTGTAATAACTGAGAGCAAAGTGGAGGAGAAATTGTTGAAGATAAACACAAGAAAGGCACCTGGGGTGGATGGGATCTATCCAGTTATATTAAAGGAGGCAGAAAGGAGGTAAGCAAACCCTTAGCCATAATTATGAGAGCTTCCTTGGACTCAGGGGAGGTACCCATTGACTGGAGATGTGCAAATGTGACCCCAATTCACAAAGGGGGATCAAAGGCTGACACAAGTAATTATAGACCTGTGAGTTTAACTTCTGTTCCCGGAAAATTAATGGAGGCACTGGTGAAAGAAGCACTGCAGGATCATCTAGACAAGACTTCAGTTATAGCTAGGACACAGCATGGTTTTGTTAAGGGGAAGTCTTGCCTGACCAATTTGATTGGATACTATGATGCAGTCACAAAAGAACTGGATGCAGGGAATAACTTTGATATTATATACTTGGATCTTAGAAAGGCTTTTGATACTGTTGCACATGGAAGACTGCTGCACAAATTGGAGCAGTGTGGCATTGGAGGCAAGTTGCTGCTATGGATAAAGGGGTGGTTGAGGGGGAGAAGACAGAGTGGTAATCAATGGACACTGCTCATCGTGGACTAATGTTATTAGTGGAGTCCCTCAGGGTTCAGTATTGGGGCCTTTATTGTTTTCTGTATTTATAAATGATATTGATGATGGTATATCAGGCTTAATGTCCAAGTTTGCAGACGATACGAAGGTTGGCAGGGTTGTCAAGGACACTACTGACACTATGCTGCTGCAACAGGATTTGGAAAGGTTGAGCAGATGGGCTTCGAGGTGGCAAATGAAGTTTAACATTGACAAATGTAAAGTACTACATATGGGAAACAGCAACCCCAGAGCAGCGTATCAACTCTGTGGTACTACACTGACAGTGGTAGAGAATGAAAGGGACCTGGGGGTGGTGGTGCAGGCAGATATGAAGTTCTCTGAGCAGTGCAGACGAGCTGCAAGAGTAGCTCATGGTGTATTGTCAATGATATATAGGAATTTTTCTAGCAGGGATAAGGAGGTGATTATTCCCTTGTATAAGGCAATGGTCAGGCCACACCTAGAGTACTGTATACAGGCCTGGAGGCCTCATTTCAGGAAGGATGTAGAGCTGCTGGAACGAGTACAGAGAAGGGCAACTAGATTGGTGAATGGGACAAAGGGGTTCTCTTACGAAGAAAGGCTTAAGTTTTGCAAATTACAGTGTCTGGAAACTAGGCACCAGCGGGGTGATCTGATAGAGGTGTACAAAGCCTTGAATGGTTTGAGCATGCTCAATGCTGATGGGATTCTTCCTCTAGCTCAGAAAAATCACCTGAGAGGGCATAAATTCAAATTGAGGAAAGACAGATGTAGGATAGATGTGCGGAAATTTGCCTTTAGCCAGCGGGTGGTTGGTGGGTGGAACAGACTTCCATCCCTTGTCGTGGAAGTTGATAGCCTAAATAAGTTTAAGGCTCAGCTGGACAGGTATTTCGAACGAACAGAGGGGTGAAGTGGAAGTGGTTATTTTTATTTATTTATGTTACTTTTTTTTTTTTTTTTTTTTTGGCTGATGCTGCATAAGCTTGCTTTCTTGCATCAAATGCCTCTACTAATGCTAATGCTAATGTATAGGAAGGGAGGAGGGGTTATGCTATTAGTTAAGAAACATAAAATCCAAGGAAGTGCAGCCAGTTGACATCGCTGGACAGTGCAGTGTCGAGTCAGTTTGGTGTGACATAAGCACTGGGAGATAAAAAATGTAGAGTAGGAGTGTGTTATAGGCCTAATGACTCTGATGAGTATAATAAGAAACTGTACAGGGAAATAGTGGGCCAATAAATCAGGAGTCTTATAATGGGGATTTTAATTTACTGCAATTTGAGGGTTGGTCACTGACACACTAGCAAGGCTTTTGTGGATTTATTGGATGATTGTTTTCTACATCAGCATGTTTGGGAGGCAACTACAGGGAGTAATACTCTTGATCTGATTATCAGTAGTGATTCTTCATGCATTAAGAATCTGCAGATAAAGGAACCACTAGGTGGCAGTGATTACAGTGTGCTGAAGTGGGATTTACTCAAAGAGGTAGCTACCTCAGGAATAAAGGTAAGGGTTTTTGCTTTCGTAAAGGTGACTACGGTGATCTGAGACTGTATTTAAATTCTATACGGTGGGACCAACTGATGATGTTACCAACAGCAAATTCAAAATGGGAGGCATTCAAAGAATTAATCTTGGAAGCTACTAGGCTTTACATACCAACTAAGAAATATTGTTCAGGGTTTAGGCCTAAATGATTAAATAATGAGATGTGGCAAAGAAGAAAAATGCATGGGATACATATAAATTAATGGGTGACATGGAAGCCTATTGTAGTTATAAGCTGGTCTGTAACCAAGTCACAAAGGAGATTAGGCAGGCGAAGGCAGATTATGAGAAATCTTTGGCAAAGGAAGCAAAGAAAAACAGCAAAGAGTTCTTTACCTATGTAAATTCTAGAAGGAAAGGGATGAATCACATTGGTCCACTGGATATTGATGGTTTAACTGTTTGATGATCCTGCCGAGGTGGCTAAAAACTAAATGAGTATTTTGCATCTACATTCACACATGAGGAGCTATTCAGGAAGGGGAATACCAGATGTGAATTAAACTCTGGTAGTGAGCTAGGGGAAAAGTAATAATAACAGAGAAGAAAGTGGAAGAGAAATTGTTGAAGATAAACATAAAAAAGGCACCTGGGGTGAATGGGATCTATCTAGTTATATTAAAGGAAGCAGCAAAGGAAGTAAGCAAACCCTTAGCCTTAATTATGAGAGCTTCCTTGGACTCAGAGGAGGTACCCATGGATTGGAGATGTGCAAATGTGACCCCAATTCACAAAGGAGGATCAAAGGGTGACACAAGTAATTATAGACTTGTTAGCTTAATTCTGTTCCAGGGAAATTAATGGAGGCACTGGTTAAAGAAGCACTGCAGGATCATCTAGACAAGACTTCAGTTATGGCTGGGACACAGCATGGTTTTGTTAAGGGGAGGTCTTGTCTGACCAATCTGATTGGATACTATGATGTGGTCACAAAGGAACTGGATGCAGGGAATAACTTTGATATCATATAATTGGATCTTAGAAAGGCTTTTGATACTGTTGCACATGGAAGACTGCTGCACAAATTGGAGCAGTGTGGCATAGGAGGCAAATTGCTGCTATGGGTAAAGGGATGGTTGAGTGGGAGAAGACAGAGTGGTAATCAATGGACACTGCTCTTTGTGGACTAATGTTATTAGTGGAGTCCCTCAGGGTTCAGTGTTGGGTCCATTGTTGTTTTCTGTATTTATAAATTATATTGATGATGGTATATCAGGTTAATGTCCAAGTTTGCAGACGATACGAAGGTTGACAAGGTTGTTAATGACACTAAAGACAGTATGCTGCTGCAACAGGATCTAGAAAAGTTGATCAGATGGGCTGAGAGGTGGCAAATGAAGTTTAACATTGACAAATGTAAAGTACTACATATATGAAGCAGTAAGTACTACATATAAAAGTACTACATATATCAACTCTGTCGTACTACACCGACAGTAGTAGAGAATGAAAAGGACCTGGGGGTAATTGTGGTGGAGGCAGATATAAAGTTCTCTGAGCAGTGCAGACGAGCTGCAAGGGTAGCTCATGGTGTCTTGTCGATGATATACAGGAATTGTTCTAGCAGGGATAAGGAGGTGATTATCCCCTTTGTATAAGGCAATGGTCAGGCCACACCTCGAGTACTGTATACAGGTCTGGAAGCCTCATTTTAAGAAGGATGTAGAGCTGTTGGAATGAGTACAGAGAAGGGCAACAAGATTAGTGAATTGCTCTTATGAAGAAAGGCTTAAGTTTTGCAAATTACAGTGTCTGGAGACTAGTCACTTGCGAGGTGACCTGATTGAGGTGTATAAAGCCTTGAATGGTTTGAGCATGCTCAGTGCTGATGGGATTTTTCCTCCTGCTCAGAATAATCACCTGAGAGGCCATAAATTCAAATTGAGGAAAGACAGTTTTAGGATAGATGGAAGTTTGGCCAGCTTTAACCAGCTGGTAGTTGATTGGTGGAACAGACTTCCATCTTTTGTTGTGGAAGTTGATAGCGTAAATAAATTTAAGGCTGAACTGGACAGGTATTTGGAATGAATGGAAGGGTGAAATGGGAGCTTTTTTTTTTTATTTGGCTGATGCTGCATAAGCTTGCTTTCTTGCATCATATGGCTCTAATAATGCTAATCTCTCTCTCTCTCTCTCTCTCTCTCTCTCTCTCTCGTACTGTGTCTGATATGCTGAAGTTAGATCAAAAAATAAATATAACATGAATAATTATGATACTGTATTTATAAATGAGACCATGACCAGCCTTCCAATCAGTTGTGAGTTAAATTTGCTTTATTGTTAAAATATTTTAACTGAAGGTAAATACCATGAGACTTAAGGCAGTTATGTCAGGAGGTTCTATACAGATGAAAAGCCTAGGATTAATGGATATTGTCCATTGTTTTTGAAGTTCGTTTAATTGAGGTCTATTAAAGTGAGAGTTTACTGAGCTCAAAGTTTCAAAGTGTAATTTTTTAAAAATTAATTCCACAACAGGTATTTTGTATTTAAATCATAGCTGGGTGGTTTTTTGTTCTGCTGTTGCTGTTATGTGCTAGTGTATATAAATACAGAAGGCATCTCCGTAGCCAGGTGGGCAGGAGCAGCAGTGCATAGCACACGCTTCTTGATTAGACTGGGGTTCGAGCTCATGCCCACCAAATACAGAGGATGCGGAAAGGTCAGCGGAATGCTCCTAAAAACCAAATAACAAACAAACAATATAAATACAGAGGACTAATTCAGGCTATTCCATTCTTTGAAGCATTTAATATTGAAATTAAAACAGAATATTTCAATATCAATATAAGAATGTCTGTTCACAAAATATTTTTTGTTGTTCCTCATGTTAGAATAATTATTTATTCTGATAATGAAAGAATTCATGATATTTATTAATAAATATATTTAGTTTTGAAATATGATTTAGTGGAAAATACCATATTTTTTTAAGCTCTGTTGCGATTATTATTTTATTACAAAGTGTTTAAATATATAAGTATTTACAAGCATTTAAATACTTATATATTTAAATGCTTGTGTTTGAAAATGAAAGTCCAAATTAAGCCATTAATTTGAAGCAGTGTTATTGGAGAAGGTTTTCATTTAACAGCATCAAACTGTTTAGTCTTCATTAAAAATAATTTACATGTATCACTTGTTCTTTATAGAACTGTTTGTAAAACAAATTCATATGCAATTTGATTATTAAATATATTGTAAATTTCATCTATTTATTTTTTTAACCAGCTTTTACACCTGTTGATCACCCAGAATCTTACCACACTTAGTGGCTGTGCAACCAAAGTTTTATTTGCAATGTTAGAAGAAGTTGCCTGGCAAGGTATAGTACTGTTTTTCACAAGAAACAAAAACAGTAAATAAACATTTTAATGTTAACTTCATGGCATATGAAATGTGACCTTATTTATATTCAAATGTGAATTTATAATATACTTTTTACTTTCTATAAGTATTTATATTTACATATTCATGTGATTTCTACAGTCTGTAACTTAGTGTTTTACTAATCATTATGGATATAAGAATACTGAATGTGATTGTTTTAGTGGATACAGTACATGCTCTCTATTTTTCACCTGTTAAAGCTGAAGTCTTTAATTTTGGTCCTGCTTACACAAAATTATTGCATAAGCATGTGAAAATGAAAAGCCTGTTCATATAGCATTAGCCTGGCTGTTAGTATGAGAGAAAATTCTGACCTTAACTGTTGATTATAAATAATATAGCATTCACTGTGGTTACAAAGTGGGAAGGTTCGTTTAAAGGAAACAGTTTTCTCCAACAGCTTATGTTGGAGAAAATTATATTCACGTCATTGAATTATGTTATAAACATCAAAAGATTATATAATACCAGAATAAAAAAAAATTAGCTAGACTCTTAACATCCTCCCCTAGATCTGGGTTCTGTTTCAGTTGCCTATCCAAAACACTACACACGGCTTCCCTTTTATTATACCACTTCCATTGTTCGAGGATGCAGAAAGGTCACGGAATGACCACCGCATATCCCCAAAGCAATATGGCCTTGGTTGCTAATGCTCCTAAAAAAAAAATAAATAAATAACTATTGTTCGAAGGCTTGTACTTAGTAGATCAGTTTGTTTTCCATGAAAATTTCCTTCACCAAGATTATCTCAGTATCAAATGGCAATTTAAAAACCTATATTGTGTAGTACTGTACCTAAATTATAGATTAAATATGAGCTCATGTTATTAAGTAAAAAAAAAAAAAAAAAAAAAAACGTGTACCTTGTACGCACGAAAGATGTTTTGTGTGAAAACATCTTTGATGAAAATCAAAACCGTTTTAAAATTGAACAGCCGAAACCGAAGTCATGAACAATGTAGCATTTTTTTTATGCTCGCTCCCGCTACTTACTCTAACAAATAAATGTTAGTGACATTAGCATCATACTTCAGTCTGAAATATTTAGTATGAACGATGTAATGTTTTATTTACACACCCACTACTTATTCTACCGAATCAACGTTTGGAAGAGGTTAGTGGAATCCAAGCTAATAGCCTGATTACCCATTTGATTGTAGCCATTAGTTGAATAGTATGATTGCAACAATACAAGTATTTGTATTGTTGCAATCCGCATTTTCGTTACATTCTATTGCTAGATGTCACTGTAGATGTTTTCACATCACTAATTTTCTGATTAGTGAAAGGGACTGAATGCCACACTGCTATAGCCTTTGTGTTCAATGATGCTGAAGTCAAATGCAGAGCATTGTTGTGAGTATCAAGCAAATCAACTTATCAAAATAAAAATGGAGGTAGCAATGAGTGTGTGAGAACGACAAAGACTATAGAGATTGCTTAAAAGACAAACAGAAAATCAAGCATTAGATTTAGCAGTGCCTTCAACCAGCAATGCCGCTCCATCTAACAATGACGTACCCAAAGTGACTATTAATTATGTAAAATGTAACGTTTCTCCAATTTTTGGTCTTGAGTTTGAAATGATATGAAAACTGATTTCTGTTCTGTATGCTACATTTGCAGTCATCTATGGTTTGAAAACTACACAGAAACCAGCTGCTAAAGATGCAACATTGATACTCATTGCATTTCCCAATGTTGATGGGATCCTTGTGTGTAATAGCTGCAGAGGATCACATAAGAACAATGGCTTTGTCTACCCAGAAATTCCATCGCATTTACCGAAGTTGGATTTAGTGAAAAAGAAGCTTATTTCTCCTTGCTTGCCATTCATGCAAATAAGATTCCTGAGACACTCATATGTACAATACAGCATTCTGGGCCAAGTGATCAATGTGCCTGTTTCAGTAAATACGATGATCCATCGCTTGCCAAAGGAGATTGACTGAAATAGGCACATTGATCACTTGGCACAGAATGCTGTATTGTCCATATGTGTGTCTCAGGTGCTTTATTTCTGCATATAAAATGCAAGAAAATACACTAGTCCAGCTATTTGATCTAGTTAGTTATTATTAAGAAAGAGCTGTTACAGCATGGCTTTAATATTTGGTCGACACATCTCTCTATTGATTGTATTAAATCACGATAGATCAGTCATTCTTTGACTGTCACATGGAAACTAATTTGGCTAAAGACGACATAAGCAAAGCAGTTCCAATCGAGGAAAGTCTTGTCGCCCAACAGCAAACGTTGTGGAGCGACGATAAATATCCTAGAATTGTCCCAGGAGAAACTAATTACCACAGAGCTTACTGTTTGAGCATGCAGAGGAACTGTCCTTTCCAGCATTTATCTTGGACAATTCAGAACGTTCGGAGAGAATTTACGTGACTCCATTCATAATAAAGCAATGAGCGAGATCAGATGATCTGACCACAGTGTTACTCCAGATCACCTACTTTATGTAGCAATATTTGTAAAATAATAAGAGAAGTTTACCTCAGTATAGTACGTAGAACACTTCTGTATGATACTCTCCAGCAATATTTGTAAAATAATAAGAGAAGTTTACCTCAATATAGTATGTAGAACACTTCCATATACGGTAGTGTTCTACGTACTATATTGAGGTAAATTTCTCTTATTATTTTGCAAATATTGATATTAATGTAGAACATATTGAGCATTACAGCTCAGGTTCATACTATTTACGTAGCAATGAAGGTAATGAGATTGAGAATGAGAGACTCTGACTTGCTTTCTTTGACATGCTTTCAAATACGTAGGTAAAGATACAAAACTGATTCACGAACAAGTTCAATCCAAAGAATACATTAACAGCTGTATCAAAAAAATTCTGGCTTTCCTAAGGATAATTCCAAACTCTTATCTACTACTGGGCTGGTGCCTCCATAGCCAGGTGGACAGGAGCAGCAGTGCGTAGCACATGCTTCTTGATCAGACCAGGGATCAGACCATGCGCACATTCTGCTATGGTTAAATAATGCTCCCAAAATCCTTTGGGCAAGAACAAAGAAGACTCCATTGCAGTGATCAACAAGTTAGTGTCTATGTCTGCTAGCAAGGGGAGCCCGTGACCACCAAATACGGAGGATGCGGAAAGGTCAGGAAATGACCACTGCATATCCCTGGAGCAATATGGCCTTAGTTGCTAATGCTCCTAAAAACCAAACAACAACAACTACTGGGCTCATCGTAAGCGCAATCTATTCGCTATGATTAGACAGCTTGGGGAACCTGCAATGTTCTTGACTCTGAATGCTAATGAAATCAGCTGGCCACACTTGCTTCAGCTATTGTACAAATTACAGAATAAGGGGCACGATATTAGTGAGGATGATGTGAGCAACATGGACTTCATGCAGAAAGCGATGCTAGTGAACAAAGACTGCAACTTTTGCAATATATTTCAAGAACATTGTGGATGTAATTATGAACATATTGCAGTTAAAACGTTTAGCCAGTTTGGTCAATTTTATGTGGTAAACTTTTCCAAGCGCATAGAATTTCAACATCATAGTCCATGCGCACATTTTGCTATGGTTAAATAATGCTCCCAAAATCCTTTTGGGCAAGAACAAAGAAGACTCCATTGCAGGGATCAACAAGTTAGTGTCTATGTCTGCTAGCGAGGGGAGCATCAAGCTTCAAACTCGGAAACATTTATTCTTGTGTTACAAGAAGCACCATTCATGCCTTGTCTCACGAATGGTGCTTCAAATCGACAAACCGAAAATTACGTCATTTCCACGTCGCTAAATCATCATATCCATGCAGAATCTTGATTTCTGGTTTGTCAATTTAATCGATAAACCAGAAATGACATTTCCCTCATTGACACCTCTTTCATTCCCATGGAATTCACTATTCTGTCACAATTTTGCAACGCAGAAATAACTTGTTGCAAAATTGGCATTTTCTTGTTTTCCGATCAAATCGACAAACCGGATATGACATAATTTCCATGTTGCAGAATCGTGACAAATTGGTTTTACTTCGGTCCGAAATTTAGTACATGCCACCAAAGATGTTTTTACATTCAAAATGTTAGAATAATAAATAAGAATCAAATGAATTAAAATAATAATGTGAATTCTGTAGAAAGATGATAACAAAAAAAGTTAAATGGTGATTGACACACGCACTAGTTACTGTGTGGAATACATATTAGTTAATATTAGTAATGCAATTATAATTTGTGTTTGATAAGGTAGATAAAATTATTTTTTACTTGCCCTTGGAAATTACTCAAAAATGAGTAGGAGAGACTTTTGCACCACCATTGTGTTCATGCATCAATATATGAACAATATAAACACAATTTTATATTATTTTCTTTAATTCTATAGGAATATAATTAATATAAATAGTGCTTTTATTAAATCTATAAATTTACAGCAGCACAAATGACTTAATAACTTGATTGCATAACATAATTTTATAGTGTAGGTACGCCCTATTGTCACATAACATGGGAATAGTGCAGTGTTATTATTGTATTTGCTGTTAGTTTAATGTTGGCATTTTTAATTTAAAATTAAACTAAAAGCATGTTTCAGATTAGAGTAACAAAGCAAATAGCTCAGAGTAGTGGGAATACTTTGACTCAGTGGAAGAACAGCAACAAGCAGTTCTCCTATGAATTGGGGCTTTATAGTATTCCTACTTGCGGAATGTTTGCAGATCAGTCTGTAGTAGGATACGATACAGCCAAAGGGGATGCCCAACTGTTTCAAATGAAAAGAGTGTGAGGTGGAAATTCAACTCCTGTTTACTCATCAGACATCAGTCCTTGGATGGCTGTTTTCTGATGGGCAAACAGAAGCTTGAAGAACAGGGTTGTTGTCCTCAAAGGAAAATGTGGGATAAGCAAATTCTTAGTTGCTCAACTCAGTGCTAGTATCTACACTCATGCATCAGACTGCACAAGTATTTCCAAAGATGGAAGGTACTGATCACATAGGATGTTGATATTGTCAGTGACTCTATTGTCAGAGAAACAGGAAATATATTTTGCAGTATGTCTGCAAGGGAGAAAAGTTAATGTTGTAAAACAGTTTCCTTTTAAGGGCACAAAAAAGTGATATTGTTGTACTCATTGGTACTAATGCTATTTAGAGTAGGCAGTCTTTCTCTAAATTGCTCCATACTTAACATTTACAAAGCAATGTTGAGAAAAAGCCATGAGTTTGAAATTGTCTGGAATTTTACATAGATATGATAGGAGGGAGTACATATGAGAGATTTGCTAATCAATTCAATCCATGAAAAGTTGCAATCTCAATACTTCAAAAATCTACTGGGTACCCGACCTGCCTCCCCATGGCAGAGTGTGGTAACAGTGGGTTCTAATAGGGGCTTTTAATTACAAATATCTCTTCAAAATATTTGTAAATAAAAGTGTATTTCTATGCCCCCCCCCAGTTATCTTCACCCTCGTGCCAGAAGAAACGCTACTTTATCACTTAAGTTCTGAAATTATAAAGTTTTTTACAGTTTAATTTAGATTTGTAACAGAATAAGGAAATATCACCCAGTCACAATTAAAATAGTTGTTTTACCAGCGCAACAAATACAGTCTTGTCTGTTACAACTCTGTGTCACTTTTCTACTGTGACCAGTGGAAATACCTGTTTAGCAGAAAAGCAACACAAATGCACTCTACTGGCTCAAAATTGGAGTTATAAATATGTCGTTTTGTCCAGGATGTGGAGTTCAAGCTTGTGCATCCTATTATATTAACTTCAATTTGACAATTTTTGGGTTGTCACTTCCGTGTGATATGTCATATCCCACACTGACTCCCAGCAGGCTTTGTAATCTCCATACCTTGCTATCCAGACTTCTGTATGTCTTAATAGATACAGTACACAAAACAGTTTCCCCACTGCTTGCAGCTGCTCTTAAACTATGTCTGTAAGTCTCTTCCCCCCAACTAGTAGTTCTCCAACCCACATAACACTGCCTACATGCCTTCTATTGAAGTTTATTCTGTCTCTGTAAAAACAGTCTATCCTGTCAACAAGCAGACCATTCTTTACTCCATGAAGTGTGTACGGTGTATCCATAACCTAATTGATTGATAAGGCTCTCTTGGAATTCCTCCTTTTGTTCTGGGCAGAATTGCAGACACTTTTTTTTCAAATTTAATCCTAACTAAACTTTTTCTCAATATTGCTCTATATTTGTTAAATAAATCTTCAGAGCTCCTATTTTTGTATCTAACTTTTTTGCTCTTAAAAGATGTTATCTGATAACATCATTAACTTTGCCCCTGGCAGTCAATACCCTAGTTATTTGGTATTAGTAATGGCAAATGATGCAAGGAAGCAAGTCTTTACAGTGTCAACAAAAAAAATAAAAACCACTTCCCATCGCCTGTCTGTTCCTTCTAATAATTCATCTTTAGTTCTTCCTTATTCAAGCTATCCACTTCCACAGCACCAGATTTTTCAACAGTCAACTATCTGCTGGCTGAATGCAACTTTCTGCACACTTATCCTGAAACCATCCTTCCTCAGTTTAAATTTATGCCTCCTCATTTGTGTTGTCAGAGCTAGAGTAAGGATACCATCAGCATTTAGTTTACTAGATTCATTCAAAGCCTTAAACACCTCAATCAGACCTCTTTACAGGTCTCTTGTCCACAGACACTGCAATTTATAGAACTGAACCCTTTCCTGGTAAGAGTATCTTTTTTTAACCCCTCACTAATCATTGCTCTTCTCTCTACCCATTCAAACAGATCTACATCCTGTCTAAAATGAGGCTTCCAGACTTATATGCAGTAATCAAGATGTAGCCTAATCAACTTGTACAACAAGATAATCACCTCCTTGTTCCTGTTGGCAAAATTCCTGTATATCAGAGAATTGTGCTCATAGTATTGCTTATATTGGTGAGCCATTTCATGTGCCACGTTATGTATGATACTTCCATTTTTCCACCCCCTTAAAGAAGACTCAGATTTTTTAGCATTCTTCATAAATATCTGTAAATAAAATGTGATGGTTTGAATGAAGTCTATGCAAGAGAATTAAATTTAAATGTACCTACCCATTTCTGTTTATTTTAAAAATAAGTAACTGATTTTTTATATATTATACTTTAAAGGTATCTTTGATATTACATCTAACCTTTTCATGAACGAGTTTATAAGCACTGTGTGGGATGTTCTTTACAGAATTTTTTAAATTTTGTTAAAATGGAAATTTTCTACATAAATGCATTTAAATATTAATTTGTTCTTATTTTGGTTTGGTTGCCCAATGTTAGAGTGAAATTATATCAAAATTCAAGTTGGGATTTTTTTAAATTTTTTATTTTTATTTTGAATCCTTTCATGATTGTTAAGAAATCATGAAAGAGTCATCAAAAAGTTTTGTTACTTCTTTTTTGATGTAATGCTATCTTTTGGATCCAAATTTTGCAGAACTTTGGCTTTTATAAGTCAAAATCAGAGAACAGTGGCTGATCAGTTTTTGTGTTGCCATCCAGTATAAACTATATACAATTATCTAGAAACACACAGATAAGACACGGGAACAGTTTCTGGAAAATTTGTAATGTTATTTGAAATGATCTTGAAAAACGTGCACTCCTTAGGGCCACAAACGTAAAATAAAACGTGTGTGTGTGTGTGTGTGTGTATATATATATATGTACACGCTCATGAAAAGTTAATGAAAGAGTTGAACCAGTTATCTATAAATTAATGATAATGGACTTTATATCAATTAGCTATTTCCTAGTAAAGTGTTAACAGCATTAAATGTTATTACGGATTACACATTTAATTAACTAGCAATTCAAGGTGATTTTTTTTTTTTTTTTTTTTTTTTTTTAACTTGTTACAGTGGCAAGTAACCAGCAGAATATTCATATATTGCACACATTGTTATATGATCTGAAGAAAACTATGAAAAAATATTATTGTTGGGGCCGGCCACTTGGGAGTACACTGTTATGGGAACAACACTTGAGGACTATCGAAAGGATTTGTCATATGGCTAGCTGCATTGAAATTAAGCAGGTGATAACAATTATAATTTTTTTTTTATAAAATATCTGTAATAAAGTAAATAGGAAATACTCTTCCTTGTATGTCATATCAGAGACAGCATGCTAAGTAAAAATGTATGAATTTAATTTTTAGTGAAGGTTAATGATTTAGATGACACTGATTTAAATTTATTATTTTTTTATTATGTATGGCTTTCAATAATCTAATGGTTTTCAGAATTGTAAAATAAATAATGTCCATTTATTAGAAAGAACATATGTTCATAATTGTACATTATGGATATGTTGCTTACATACTTTTTATAGCACATTGTCAGAGGACTAATATTTATATGGATAAATAAATACCAATCACTGGCATGTGGGTATATTACAAGTAATGCATACACACAGAGTAATTCAAACATTGGAAACAAATTGAAGTGTGATGTACCTTGTTAATTGGAAACAATTAACAAGTTACATCATAGTTCATATGAAAGAGGGCACAGAATTCCTCTACAGCACTCTTTTTGAAGTCACCAGAAAAATTCTGGTGAATTCAATGGAAGAGAGCAAAAGCTGTGCCTCTCAAATTTTAACACACTGCTAAACTTCTAGTGATCCTTAGTGTAGCCAGGGATACTGTAAGACACTATGAGAAGGCCCGGATCTGAAGGAAAAAAAGGAATTGGAGTGGGGAGGAGCAAGGCTGTTTGTCCCAGTGTTTGTGTTGGTTCTTGACACTGCTACAGATATGCAAAGTAGGAGCCAGCTTTTATCTGGCTGGTTACACATGAAAATCATTGTCCAGCAGTCCTCTGTTTATGGATATAAAAGGAAGTTTTACCATGAGTCAGACATTATGGATGAACATGGCTGCCTGAGTATGACTCAGTGACTTTAAGTGGGGCTTAATCATTGGAGTAATGTCAGCAGAAATATTTATGACAAAGATGGCAGAACATTCAGAAAGGTAGTAAGATCATTAAACTATAACAACAGCTGAATTCTGCATACACTTAGTCTACCAAGTGTATGCAGAATTCACTGAGAGTACTGATACCGATAAATACCGATATTATGGCAGAACATTCAGAAAGGTAGTAAGATCATTAAACTATAACAACAGCTGAATTCTGCATACACTTAGTCTACCAAGTGTATGCAGAATTCACTGAGAGTACTGATACCGATAAATACCGATATTTGTCTGCATGAAAATGGGCAGAAGAGAACTGTACAAAGCTGGATACCATACAAGCACTGCTGTACAGAAACCACTAGTAACTCTCTTCAATATTTGTCTGGATGCTCCATGGGTTCAGGAATATAGGATATAGATCACTTAACACTGGCAGGTTATGATATGATGCCTAGTCAGACTAATTATCCTCCATGCATTTTTACGAGGACAATTCAAAAATGATTTGTATTCCCCAGAAGTAGTTGTGATAGAAATAATTTTTTTTTTTTTTTTTTTTGTTCGATACCTTGAAATCTCTACAGCTGTGGTTCCCAACCTGTGTGCCCTAGCACACTGATGTGCCACGACTCTTTTTCAAGAGTGCTGCAAGATTAGGAAAAACACCATAGAGTTCAGTGGCAAATACTATTTAGGTGTGGCATGAATATGCATCTTTTAACTTCAGGTGTGACTTGAGTGACAAAAGATAGGGAACTGCTGCACTACAGTAACCCCACAAATTTTGGTTTTGATCTGATAGTTCATTTTTTTCCCCTCCCTTTGCATTGCTGAATGAAGTGTCACAATAGATAAAGGGGAATACAGATCAGTGATTTGGTTCATTCCTCTTTCTTCAAGGGAAAACACCCAAAACAATCCACAAAAATTGTCAATGTTTATGGAGAAGACTGTCCAGGTTACGGTGTTAGCATTAGTAGAGGCATATGATGCTAGAAAGCAAGCTTGTACACCATCGGGAAAAAAAAACACATCTCATTTCACCCATCTATTTACTCCAAAAGTTTGTTCAGTTCTTTCTTGAATTTATTTAAGTTAACTTCCGCGATAAATGATTGAAGTTTGTTCCAACAATCAACCACCTGCTGGCTAAAGGTAAATTTCCACACATCTATTCTACAATTGCCTTTCCTAATATTAAATTTTTGTCCCCTCAGTTGTGTAATCTGAGGAAGAATCCCATCAGCATTGAGCATGCTCAAACTGTTCAAGGGCTTATACACCTCAATCAGATCACCCTCGCAGGTGCCTAGTCTCCATACATTGCAATTTGCAGAACTTAAGTCATTCTTGGTAAGAGCAACCCTACATTCCCTCACCAATCTTGTTGCCTTTCTCTGTACTCATTCCAGTAGCTCTACATCCTTCCTAAAATGAGGCCTCTAGACCTGTATGCAGTACTCAAGGTGTGGCCTGACCATTGCCTTATACAAGGGGATAATCACCTCCTTACTCCTGCTAGCAAAATTCCTGTATATCATTGACAAGACTCATAGGGTCTTGTCAATGACCCCATGAATCAGACTTCATATCTCACTACACAATTATCCCCAGGTCTTTCCATTTTCCACTATCCTGAGTGTAGTATAGCACAGTTGGTATGGTAATCTGGGGTTACTGCTACCCATATACAGTACTTTGCAATTGTTAATGTTAAACTTCAGTTGCCACCTTTCAGCCTATATGCCCAACTTTTCTAGATCCTGTTGCCAGTAGCCTACTGTCATTATTGTCATTAACAACCCTGCCAACCTTTGTATCATCTGCAAACTTGAACATCACTCCATCACTCCTGATATACCTTCATCAATATCATTGATAAATACAGAAAACAACAATTGGCCTAAATGTGTTGTTGCATATTGGGGTAAACAATTGAAATGTGGAAGAATGTGTATGATGAAGAAATCCCAGGATGCCCAGCAACTGCTATAACAGAAGAGTATTGCAAAAAGTGAGGCATTAATCCTGGAAGATTGCCATATTAGTGTCAAAGAACTAGCTGCAGAACACCAAATTAGTGTATCATCTTGGGAGAACATCATCCATCAACAATTGCTTATGAGTAAAGTGTCTGCTAGCTGTGTTCCTAGACTTCTGATTCCTTCTAGAAGGAAAGGACACAGTGTACACCTGAAATGTTCTTGATATACCAAGAAAAGCAAAGTTTTTTTTTTTTTTTTTTTTTTTCTCTCTCTCTCTCTCTCTTCTTCTTTTTTTCCCATGGCTAGTCATCATGGATGAAACTTGGGTCCATCACTATGAGAATGACATGCAGAATGACCATCCCCCAAAATAGAAAGGTGCAACCAAGTGCTAGTAATTTGGTACTGTCAGTTTTTTGTAATCAGCATGGTATAAGGTAATACTAACAAATTACCTTCAAAAGGGCAGTACTGTGATAGTGAAGTATTATTCCAACCTCCTCATAAAGCTACTTGCTGCTATAAAAGAAAAAATATGGGGAAGCTGTCAAAAGATGTGTGCCCTGCTCCATGATAATGCCCCTCAGCATTCCTTGCATGCTGCAGTGAAGGCGTCTCCATAGCCAGGTGGGAAGGAGCAACAGTGCGTAGCACACGCTTCTTGATTAGACTGGGGTTCAAGCCTGTCACCACCAAATACGGAGGATGCAGAAAGGTCTGGGAATGACCACCACATATCCCGGAGCAATATGGCCTTAGTTGCTAATGCTCCTAAAAACCAAATAACAAACAACAGCAGTGAGGTTTCCCCATGAATGTAGGTTTGAAATATTGCTACATCCTGTTTATTCCCCTGACCTTGTACCCTCTGATTTCTTTCTCTTTCCTGTCCCGAAGTCCTTTCTTCATTGAAAACACCTTGCTGCATGATGAGGTGATTTCGCTGCCAAATCATGGTTTGAAGGACAGCCAGAGGACTTCTACAAAACTGGCCTGCAGAAGTATATTGAGAAGTGGAAAAAATGTCATTTTGTCGGGTGACTATGTTGAAAAAGTAATAAATGTTGTTTCAACCTTTTATCACAACTGATTCTGGTTGAATACAAAATTTTTGAAACCCCGTCCCCTTGTAGATGAATGTGTGTTGTAATAGCTGAAAGAATGGTTTTGTCCACATTTCTTTCACAGAACTGTAACCAACAGTGAAGGGTTCAGGCAGCTTTTTTTTTTACTTGGCAATAGCCTGGGTCCTCTCATCCTAAGTAATCTGCAACCCAAGTTTCTGGTAATTCCCCCCACTCCATCTCCGTAGCCAGGTGGGAAGGGCAGCAGTGCGTAGCACACGCTTCTTGATTAGACCGGGGTTCGAGCCCGTCAACACCAAATACGGAGGATGCGGAAAGGTCAGGGAATGACCACCACATATCCTAGAGCAATATGGCCTTAGTTACTAATGCTCCTAAAAAAAAAAAAAAAAAAAAAAAAACCAAACCAAACCATGCATGGTACTAATACTAGGTGGTAGATGACTCTCATCAACAAGTACAATACAGCCACTTTGCTTATTGGAGGCATGAAGTGGTGTTTAATCTCCAGAGAAAATCCAGCATATTCCCCCATCTTGTTAAACTCATGTACAGTACTAAATAATATAGGTTTTTAATACCTTGCATGTTTGGAATTTTAATTTAAAAAAAAGCTAAGATATGAGTAACTTCAGCTTGGTGATCTTTAAAGCAATGTTTTCAGTGTTGAATCCTATAGGACACATATTATTAAGCAGTGATTGAAGGTCAAGAGGAAGACAGGTTTCTGCTACCATCCAACCTGGATGAATTGTGCTTTCTTTGTGGATGAGCACTATTAAATCCCTATAGCAAAGATTGAGAGCCTTGCTGGTTGTGCCATCCTAGCCCAACACTGTACTGACTGACTTTTAGTTGGTGTTACCCTTACTCTGTTCACCACCTGTGCAAGGTGGGATCAAAGGTTTAAGAACTGAATTAATATTTGGAAAATGATGAGGCTTACTGGCTGTTTGGAGGATCCCTTTCAAAGTAATCTCCTTGACACCATATACTCCAATTCCAACATCTCTGCAATTTTGAAGTATTGCTCATAGGCAATTCTTTTGGAATTGCTGATAGTTCCTGTGTCATATTCAGAATAATTTCCTAAGTTGTTGTAAATCTGTGACCTTCCAAGGCAAGCTGTAAGCTTGGGAAACAAAAAAATTGCAAGATGCTAAATCCAATGAGAATGGTGGATGGGGAATCAAAGTGACAGATTTCATTCATAAAAAAAAAATTCTTGAAGGGAAAAAAATGACAATTGCATGATGCAAGTACCAATTCCCTCTAAGGTGCCTCTGTAGCCAGGTGGGAAGGAGCAGCAGTGCATAGCACACGCTTCTTGATTAGACTGGGGTTCAAGCCCGTCACCACCAAATACGGAGGATGCGGAAAGGTCAGGGGATGACTACCGCATATTCCCGGAGCAATATGGTCTTAGTTGCTAATGCTCCTAAAAACCAAATAACAAACAAACAATTCCCTCCAACTCACTTTTCCAGTCTTTTTCTTCGAACAACAGTGCTGCAATTTCCATAACTTTTTTTTTTTTTCTAGTATTTCTGATTGGCTATTTGGCCATGTGTGACAAATTCATACTAAACAATGCCCTGTGATTCAAAAAAATATGATTAACACAAATTTTACATTTGATTAAGGTTTCCATGCTTTTATTGGGCCCCGGTAAAGATTGGTTCTTTTATTGGGAGGATTGAGCATTTGTTTCTGGGTCATAGCCATATAACCTTAATTTGTCAACAGATGCAAGAAACAAAATGTAATCAATAGCAGCACATTGACAAAGATCCTGATGTTCAAGAACTCTTCACTTTTTTTTTTTTCATCAGTGAGGGTGTGGGACAGAAATTTAGCATCAGCATTAGTTGAGGCACATGATGCAAGAAAGCAAGCTTATACAGCATCAGCAAAAAAAAAAAAAAAAAAAAAAAACACCTCGTTTCACCCATCCGGTCACTCCAATTGTTTGTCTAGTTCAGCCTTAGACAATTTGGCTGAGACAAGTCACATTTCCAAACCTTATGTTAAAATTGTTTGCCATATCCCATCAGCTTGACTAGCAACTTTGAGGATAATTAAGCATCAAACACAAGTGACTGAATCATTGGTTTTTTGAAGTAGAAGGGAAGCCAGAGTAAGGATTATCTTTGACTCATGGCAACCCTCTTTAAAATTTGTGAACCACTGAAAATTTTTCGAACAACACACATAACATCTCTGAAAGCTGTTCTTAACATTTCATAGGTTTCTCTTGCACTTCTTTTTGAAAAAAAAATTTTTATTCAAATATGCTGCTCAGTAAAATCAGTCATTTTAAAATGTCAAGCACACCTATTCAACACTAAGCTTTTTTTGAAACTAGTTCCTTGACTTTTGATCAAAAGTCAAGGAACTAGCTTCAAAAAAAAAAACTATACTAAAAAAAATATATAAATATCATATATGCCCAATGTAAAGTTACTGAGATAAACTGGAATTTATCCCAGTAACTAATTCTTAATGTTATTTTTTTTAATATCTGATAATGAATGTTACTGGCATGATAACATGTTATGATGTCCACAAAGTATTATTTCTCAGTCAAACAATCTTTCTGACTTTTATTATATTTGCAAAAATGCTTTTTTTTTTTTTTAACAAATGAATTTAATATTTTTATATTTATTTTATTTCAAAAATTCATGTGTAGCCTGATGATGATGGTACGAGGCGACTCACTGATCTACCTACAGAGCTGATACGGGAAATACTCCTTCGATTGAGTGACTACCGTGACTTAGTAAATTCTGGTCAAGCATATGATGTCATGCAGTCACTTATAGATGAGCAGCATATCTGGCGACAGCTTTGCAAATTTCACTTTACACGGCAACAGTTACGCAATGCATTAGAAACTTACAAATTCAAATTGATTAGAAACAACAAAGTTGATTGGCAGCAAGTTTTTCACCAGCTACGCAAGTATGTTCCACTTTTTTTTTTGTCATAAATTAATTATAAAATTAAGTATTTCGTGTTCTAAATGTTTTTTAGATCCATTGTATAGTTGGTAGCTGTGCTGACAATACTTGTTCCAGAAATACTTTGTAGTACTCCTCCCTTTCTTGATTAATACAAACTTTTCTTTTTATACCTTGATTTGACTGACACAAGTATTATTTGACTTAGCATTAGTTGAGGCATATGATGCAAGAAAGCAAGCTTATACAGCAAATGTTTTTTAGATCCATTGTATAGTTGGTAGCTGTGCTGACAAAAAAAAAAAAAAAAAAAAACCTTCCTATTTCACCCATCCGGTCACTCCAAATGTTTGTCTAGCTTATTTAAGATGTCAACTTCCACAACAACAGATGGAAGTCTGTTCCAGCAATGAACTACCTACTGGCTAAAAGTAAAGGCAAACTTCCGTGCATCTATTCTACAACTGTCTTTCCTCAATTTGAAGCTATGCCCCCTCATGTTCTAAATCTGAGCAAGCGGAAGTATCCCATCAGCATTGAACCTGCTCAAACCATTCAAGGCCTTATACACCTCAATCAAATCACCTTGCAGGTGCCTAGTCTCCAGATGCTGCAGCTTGCAGAACTTAAGCCTCTCTTGGTAAGAGCACCCCTTTGTTCCTCTCACCGATCTTGTTGCCCTTCTCTGTACTCGTTCTAGCAACTTTACATCCTTCTTAAAATGAGGCCTCCAGACCTGTATGCAGCACTCATGGTGTGGCCTGACCATTGCCATATACAAAGGTATAATCACCTCCTTATCTCTGCTAGCAAAATTCCTATATATCATTGACAAAACTCCATGACCTGCTCTGGCAGCCCATCTGCACTGCTCAGAGAACTTTTATATCTGACTGCACAATTACCCCCAAAGTCCTTTTTCATTCTCCACCTCCCTGAGTGAATTACCACACAATTGGTACGTTTCTCTTGGGTTACTGCTACCCGTATGCGTTACTTTGCATTTGTCAATGTTAAACTTCAGTTGTCACTTCTCAGCCCATCTGCCTAACTGTTCTAGATCCTGTTGCAGTAGCATACTGTCTTTACTGTCATTAACAACCCTGCCAACCTTTATCATCTGCAAACCTGGACATTAAGCTGGCTACATCTTCTTCGATATCATTCATAAATACACAAAACAACAATTCCCAGCACCAAGTCCTGGGGAACTCCACTAATAACATTAGTCCGTATAGAGCAGAGCAATGTCCATTTATTACCACTCTGTGTCATCTCCCACTCAACCATCCTTTTATCCATTGCAGCAACTTGCCTTTAATGCCATACCACTCCAATTTGTACAACAGTCTACCATCAGCAACAGTATCAAAAGCTTTCCTGAAATCCAAGTATAGTAAGTCCTCGATTTACGCGATTAATTGGTTCCAGTGATTTTGGCACAAGTTGAAAAACCGCGTAAGGTAAGGCGCATCTCATAATGCCTAAATATGATATATTTTTAATTGTATATTCATTTGAAAGGATAATTCAAACAAATCAACTTCTATTTATGAAAACCTTTTAGAATTAAAACTTTATTCAATATCTTATCCAGTACATACTAGTACATAAATATAAAAACATATCTAATTTAACTTAAAATACCCATTCTATACTAATCATTTAACATGTTCTCAGACTCTGGAGATTTTGATGGTGTCTTGAAGTACTTGTTCAATGATGTCTGCACTGTGGCTCTTTTTTTTTTTTTTTTTCTCGTCGTTGTATATCAGTTTGTAATGTGCACCGCTCCAATCGCTTTCAAACTGTTCGGTGTCTGGATCCTGAGCTTTTAAGCAGCTAGTCCTTCGTTGATCATTTTAAAGCATTTTGCCATTTCCTTAGTATCAAATCGTTTTGATGATTCAACTTCTTGTATGTCCTCTAAAACCTCTTCTTCATTTTTATGGTTATCAGGCTCCATTAAATCTTCATTGCTTAATTCCTTTCCATGACTTTGCAACAATTCAATAAAGTCATTTTCATCTAAATTTAATTCCAATGTTCTGGTCATTTCCACAAGCTCTAATTACATCTTCATTTTCTTCACTTTCTGAAACATCTTGAGCAAAGATGTTTCAGAAACATCTGAAACAGATGTTTCTGATGACATTCATGGTTGATACTGTAATTTCACTCCAGGGAGCATTGATGTTTTTAACAGCTTTGTAAATGTTGAATTCTTTCCAGAACTGCTTCCATGATCTGACATTCTATCCTTCAGGGACTCTTACTGCTTGTCTAAATGTATTGTAGATAATACTTTTTGAATGTCTATTATTTGAATGCCTGATCCATGGGTTGAATGAGGGAAGTTATATTTGCAGGCAAAAATATAACTTTCATGTTTTTGTGATAGTCACACATAGTTGTTGGGTGACCAGCAGTAATATCTTAAATGGTAGGTTGTTTTCTTGGCAATATTTTTTAACTTCATTTCACAAAATGATGGAGAAACCGGTCCTGAAAAATTTCTTGTTGCCCATGCTTTTCGATTGAACTTCCACACAACAGGTAGCAATGCCTTTGAAATATTTTTGAAGGCCCTTAGGTTTTCGTTATGGTAAACTAACAGTGGTTTTATTTTGCAACCTCCAAACAGCATTGCCGCCAAAAGAAGGGTTAATCTGTTCTTTGATACCTTAAATCCTGGCATAGTTTTTTCTTCTTGCTGCATGTAAGAACGATCTGGCATTTTTTTCCATTTTTAAAAAAAAATTTTTTTTTTTTTAATCATGTGATGTGAGCAATACATGAAGGAACCAGTTTTTTCCTGTTTCCTTCGTGTATTGTGGCCATGAGCTCAAACTGGATATTATGGCACCATTGTAATATCCAAGCCTGTGACCTTTGGGTTGCCAGGCAGGCACTTTACTCACCCGGTCGGATTTTTTCCAATATAAACCAGTCTCGTCTACATTGAAAACCTGTTGTGGTAAGTAATCCTTGTTTTTGATGATTTCTGCCAAAGTCTTGGGGAACTTCGTAGCTGCTACCAGGCGAGGTTAGACCAGTTACAGGCGAGGCTGCACTAGCAGCCTCGCCTGTAACTTTGTTGTGTAGTTTAGCATGGCCCTTAAATCTTTGAAACCATCCATGGCTTGCAATGAATGTTTCACTAGCAACATTCGTACCACATTTACACTAGTTCTTCAAAAAGACTAGAGGCTCTTTCTTGTATGAGCATAAGACTTAGCGGCATTTGTTGTTGTTGTTTCATGTCTTCTATTCAAATCATGAACATTTTTTCCATTTCTTATATTAATAAGCCTCTTCTTTTGGATATGATCGTAGATTGCACTGGGACAGAACTTTTTATGTACTGCATGATCCGAACTTTATCTTTTATAATGGTTCTAACAATCGATTTTCATTTGTAAACACTTGCAATGCCCACAAATTTCTTGTCATTTTCATGTTTAATGATTTCGACTTTAGTCTCCATAATTATAATCTGCCTCTTCTTATCACTATGATTACTATTCTCACCATTTTTTTTCTTTTTGCACACATATTTAGGTTTATATTTATTTTGTTTACACCAAGAATATGCTCACAAGATACAACTTCCACTTAAGTGGAAACAAAGTGCCGATGCCACTATTAGTTCACATTAGCACATACTAATACAGTCTATTATATTTAAAGTGGCACTTAATGGATGCCGTGGCTAGTCATAAGTAGAAGTAGTGCAACCGTGTATCTGCTAATCCACGTAAGTCGAGGACTTACTGTATATGAATATCAAAATTATTTTTTGCATCCAGTTCCTTTGTGACCACATCGTAGTATCCAGTCAAATTGATTAGATAAGACATTCCCTTAACAAATCCATGGCTGTGTCTGAACTATTACTAGTCTTGTCTAGGTGATCCTGCATCACTTATTTAACCGGTGACTCCATTATTTTCCCTGGAACAGAAACTAACAGGTCTATAATTATTTGTCACCCTTTGAACCCCCTTTGTGAATTGGGGATACATTTGCACATCTCCAGTCCATTGAGACCTCCCCTGAATCTAAGGATGCTCTCATAATTATGGCTAAGGGTTTTCGTACTTCCCTTTCTGCCTCCTTCAATATAACTGGATAGATTCCATCCACCCCAGGTGCCTTTTTTTATGTTTAATTTCAGCGATTTCTCCTCCACTTTACTCTCCGTTATTACAAAATCGTTAGTTTATAGTAAACTTCTGTCCTTCCCTTCCTTACAGAATTCCTCATGTATGAATGTAGATGCAAAATAGTCATTGTTTGTCAGCTATCTGAGCATCATCAACTATCAAACCACCAACATCAAGTAGACCAATCTGATTCATCCCCTTCCTTCTAGAGTTTACACAAGTAAAGAACTCTTTGCTGTTTTTCTTTGCATCCTTTGCCAAGGATTTCTCATAATCAGCCTTTGCTTGCCTAACCTCCTTTGCGACTTGATTACAGACTAGCTTATATCTGCAATAGGCTTCTGTGTCACCTGATAATTTATAAGCATCCCATCATTTTTCTTCTCTGCCACAAGCCTCATTAGTTCATCTAACATCCATTTAGATCTAAATCTTGAACAGTATTTGTTGGTATGAAAAGCCTATTAGCTTCCAAGATTAACTCCCTGAAAGTTTTGCATTTAGAATTTGCTGTTGGTAACATCATCAGTTGGTCCCACTGTATAGAATTTAAGAACTGTCTGAGACCACTGTAGTCACCTTTACGAAAACAAAAACCCTTCCCTCTACCCTTGATCGTAATTACATCTTTAAGTAAATCCCACATCAGTACACTGTGATCATTGTCACTAGTACTAAATTTATCTGCAAATTCTTAATGCGTGAATAATCACTGATGATAATCAGATTGAGTATTACTCCCTCTGGTTGTCCCTCAAACATGTTGCTGAAGAAAACAATCCTCCAATAAATCCACAAAAGTCTTGCTAGCATGTGAGTGACCAGTCCACAAGTTCCAGTCAATATCTGGAAAGTTAAAATCCCCCATTACAAGACATTCTGATTTACTGGCTCACTCCATTTCTGTGCTCAATTATTCATTGTACTCATCAGTCATTAGGCCTATAACACACTCCTACTGTTATTTTCCCTTTCCCAGTGTTTATGTCACACCAAACTGACTCAACATTGCACTGTCCACCCATGTCAACTGGATACACTTCCTTAGATTTTGTGTTTCTTGATTAACAGCATAACCCCTACTCCCTTCCTACCCTGTCTATCCTTTCTGTTCACATTGTATTCCCCAAATTCCAATTCTGCACTGCTTATATCTGTGTGACACCATTTCTCTGATATCCCAATAATATCTGCCTTTGATCTTTTGATCAGCACTTCAAATTCATCAATGAAATTTATTTATTATACTTCTAGCATTGCATTGCATTGGTGTACATGCACCTGTTCTTACTCTTAGTTACCCTAACACAGCTCATGTAATTACTTGTTCCACGATGACGCCCAACATCTCTTGAAATCCCCAACAACTTGCTCTCTAGGCTGCTGCTCATTCTAATAGAAGCAGTGCAAGAATCACTTTTGCCTCTGCCTTCAGCCACTGTTAATCACTTTTATTCCGCAAATCCTACCCCCCCAAGCTAGCAGTTTTCCGACCCACCTAACACTGTCTCAATAGCATCGGGAAATATTCTTGCACCCTTTCTATTTAAGTGTACCCCCATCCCTGTAGAAGCAGTCTCTTCTGTTAACAAGCACAGACCATGCTGAAAAAAATTCTACCCAATGAGCCTTGCACAATCTCTCCAGGGCTAAATTGATTGACAAGGCTCTCATCATATACTCCCCTTATCATGTCTGGGCAGAATTGCAGACACTTTCAAATTTAACCCTAACTTGCAATTTTTTTTTCTTCGTTGATCCATATACTTGTAAAGTAAATCTGCAGATATCGTACTCTTAAGGTCATTGGTACCAATGAGTACAATATCACCTTTTGTGCCCTTAAAAGATATCTACTCTACAACTTTTTAAGACAAACACCTAGCTTAACATTGGCAACAGTCCACAATTATGTGCTAATATTTTTATGCCATATAGTATTTCTATAATAATGTCTGTAAAATTTTATTTTATTTGCTGCATGCACCTCAAGCATAAGAAAATTCTCAGTGATTTTTACCTCTTAACTATGATTATACATCACTTAATAGTTTCAAATATGTGGACTATTAAAACATTTTAAAGTTTTTTTTTAAATTAAAACATTGAAATTAAACTTTAACTAGGGTAGTCTAGGGCAATTCTTTTTAACCTGGATTCAGAATTTGTTATACAGTATAATGTTATTTTGTATTCATATTTTAAATTTGAAGGTAATTAATTTTTATTTTAATATCTATTTTTGGAAGTAAACTTACTTTTCAAAAACAGAAATTAAAGCAAAATGTTTTAATTTTTCTTTAATTTCTGTTTATTTTTTTACAGGAAATTTGGATTAAGGGAGGAATATGCTGATTGCTTATTCTTGTGTCGGCACTGTCGATGTCTATTTTGGAAGGTAAGCCAAACTTTTAGCCAGTGAGTTGATTACTAGAACAAGTTGTCTTTGCAGGTAGTTGAGGCTGTCAATTTGAAGAAATTCATGGATCAACTCAACTAAATAGATACTTAACATAAGGAGGGAAGCATAATTTGTATTTTCTTATCTACTATTTTTTTTTTTTTGGCCTGTGCAGCAAAAGCCTATGGCTTCCTTGTACTACATGACTAATACTAAACCCCAACAAATAAATGATATAGAACAGAACTTGAAGTGAACACCTGTACGTACTGATCATCTGTCTAAAGTGACCAAGAATTCAGTTTCCCAGAAGGAAGGGTGGGGATCTCTTTACATAGGAAACTCAGTGCAGTGATTACCTGGATAATGTGACCACTTTTAAGTTTTAAATATAGTAAATAATTTAAATATAACTTTGTCTTTTTTAACATTTTTTGGTAAATTTTAGCATTAGCATTAGTTGAGGCATATTTTTTTGATGTTGAGAAGATGAGAGATGATGCAAGAAAGCAAGCTTATACAGCATCAGCCAAAAATAAGTCTTCCCATTTCACTCATCCAGTCAATCCAGATTTTTGTCTACTTCAGCCTTGAATTTATTTAAGCTATCAACTTCTACAACAACAGAAGGAAGTGGTCTCTAAGTGCATCCCTTTGTTCTTCTCACCAATCTTGTTGCCCTTCTCTGTACCCATTCCAGCAACTCTACATCCTTCCTAAAATGAGGCCTCCATTCCTAAACAGTACTCAAGGTGTGGCCTGACCATTGCCTTATACAAAGGGATAATTGCCTCCTAGCAAAATTCCTAGATATCATTGACAAAACTCCATGACCTGCTCTGGCGCCCCATCTGCACTGCTCGGAGAACTTCATATCTGACTGCACAATTACCCTCAGGTCTTTTTCATTCTCCACTTCCCTGAGTGTAGTACCACACAGTTGGTATACTGCTACTCTTGGATTACTGCTACCCATATGCAGTACTTTGCATTTGTCAATGTTAAACTTCAGTTGTCACTTCTCAGCCCATCTGCCTAACTTTTCTAGATCCTGTTGAAGTAGCATACTGTCTTTACTGTCATTAACAACCCTGCAAACGTGGACATTAAGCCTGATATACCTTCATCGGTATCATTGATAAATACACAAAACAACAATGGGCCCAGCACTGAACCCTGGAAGACTCCACTAATAACATTAGTCCATGTAGTGTAGCAACCAGCCCTTAATGCCATACCGCTCCAATTTGTACAGCAGTCTTCCATGTGCAACAGTATCAAAAGCTTTCCTGAAATCCAAGTATATCATATCAAAATTATTTTTTGCATCCAGTTCCTTTGTGACCACATGCTGTGTCTGAACTATTACTGCAGTCTTGTCTAGGTGATCCTGCAACACTTCTTTAATCCCTTAAATTTAATCTATTTTGAGATAAACAAAGGAAAATCATGAAACAGAGTTGCAGCATGGTACTTTATTTCAAAATAAAAGCACAATACAGTCCAAATATGGACTGTATTGTGTTTATTTTAAATAAACTAATAATGTTGCATTTTAGGGCAAAAGCCTCAAGTTGCTTAGTGAGTTAACAAGCTTACAAGTTAGTGTAAATGCATCAGATCTTCTTGCAGCTAACTACTAAATAGTTAAGGTTGGCATCATTATGTATATCTCATATTGTGAATACCTTCAAAATGAGTTTCCACGATATTGCACTACCTCGAATAAGTAACTCTTCACCATAGGAGAAGACTATTGTTACTTATTCTCAGCAGATTCCACTGCCCAGACAGTACTGTTTCGGAGCCGATTGGCTCCTCTTCGGTGGGTGGGCAGGCACCCTGGTGGTGCAGTGATGGCAAGGCAGTTTTGGAGTATAACTCCACAATATGAGAAATGCCTGATTGTGTGTAGTAATTTGAATTACATCGCATTTTAGGGCAAAAGCCTCAAGTTACATAATAAGTTAACATGCTTACAAGTTAGTGCAGATGCATTAGATCTGCTCACAGCTAACTACTAAATAGTTATAAGATTGGCATCATTATGTGGCATCATTGGGTGGTGGCATCCATTGAGAATAAGTAACAATGGTCTTCTCCTATAGTGAAGAGTTACTTATTTGAGGTAGTGCAATATCATGGCAATTCGTTGTGAAGGTATTCACAATATGAGATATACATAATGATGCCAACCTTATAACTATTTAGTAGTTAGCTGCGAGCAGATTTGATGCATTTGCACTAACTTGTAAGCACTAAACTAATAATAAACAATAATTAATTTTAACTGGAGATTAAAAATATACCAGAATCTGTCTGCAGTTTTAAATAAATTAACTAATAGAAATCATCTTTTATAAAATAGGTTTTAACACCTTGGGGATTCTCTTGCCATGAGTTTCTCTAACAGTTTGTTTCAGCAGTTAGTAGATTAATAATTACAGATGCTCAACTCTTTATTGAAACAAACTCTTGTTATCAGGAAGTATTATCAATTTGTTTTTATTCTTATTATTTTATTTTTATTTATTTTTTTATTTTTTGGCTGGTGCAGCATAAACCCATAGGCTTCCTTGCACCATGTGGCCATTACTAATATACTAAGTATATATCTTTACCTTCTCTCTCTCTCTCCCCCCTCCCCCCCATGGGATTCAAGCACAGGTCACTGTAACCACCAGGCTAATTGTGCCCCATTTTTATTATGATTTTCTCATTTATTTTCGTTCAATATATATATATATATATATATATTTTTTTTTTTTTATATATTGATTTTTTTTTTCTTTTCTTTCCGAATAATTGAGTTTTGCAAATCATAATTAGTAGAACTCTATTTTAAGTTCAGCAATAAACTAAAATTATTTTTTTATTTAAAGTAAAGAGTCTGACAGACACCACGAAAGCGTATTTGTTATACTTAAGTGCAAGTAGCATAAGGTTAAACTCAGAAAACATTTCTCCTTTCCCATTTCATGATTGCTTCATTATTCTCCCTTTACTACTGGTAAACTATATAACATTCAATTTTATTTGGTACTGAGAATTCTAGAAATGAAAAACTAAATTCAGCGACTATTTTAAATTTTTGAAACAGTTTTTTTCAGTATTCTGAATTTGGCAGAATTTTCTTGAAAATTAATTAAAATTATTAACTTTATTTGTATATTGTTTTATAAACATTTATGAAGTATATATGTGTTATTATATTGAAATCTTTGCAATATTTAGCACTTAGGAATTTCTAAGTTTTTGGAATAGTTGTACAAGGTGCTGTCCAAAAGTTTCTGGATGCACTTTGCCAAGTCAGCACAGATGATGGTTATGAAGCTCTGCCTCCAGATGATGGTAGAATTTGATATTTTGTGAGTAGTTTAGTGTCAATCCCACTTGTCTAATTTGCTGCAGTGTTATTTTATCTCAGTGCCAATCAAGAGGCAATGAAAGAGATAGCAAAAACAGGGATTACAGAACTGCTTTAAGAATTGACAGCTTTACTGGAAAAGGTATATTCCACCCAAAAGGACTTTAGAGAGGACACTTGGATTAATTGTTAAGCCCTGTTTTAATTGCATGCAGTCCAGAACCTTTTATAACCTTTTGTGTAACACCTTGTGTGTTGGATTTTTATCCTTAGTCACCAAAAACTCGGGAAGATCAAGTAATAACAACAGTAATGGTGGTAGTAGTAGTACTAAAAGAAAAAGATTGCTTATAAGGAATGAAGCTTAAATTCTCTAGAAGAGAATTTAAGAACTTTAATCATATCCATTTGTATATGATAATTTTGATGTCTGAATTTGAACTGTCTGTGAACGACACTTGAGTTATCCAAGTTTATTCAGTTTGAAACTTTAATAAAGGAGTTTTCGAAGCATAAAATAAAACACTAGGTTAAATCTCGCAAGGATTGTAATTAAAAATTCTTTCAATTATGTAATAAGATTTGCCACAATCTAATGCCACCCAAGTCTTACAAGAATAGTTTAATAAATTGATTATGTACTAATCAAAATTAATTTCATATAAATTAAAGCCTTGTTATATTATTAAATCATTTTACTTGTATTAAGTTATTTCAACTAAATAGAATAAGCATAGTTTCAGTATTCCTTTCTATTTATCACATTGAATAAAACTTAATTTAGAAGCTTTTGGAATGGGTTTGGCTCCAAGGATACTGGTCTGGTGAGGTTGGGCAGTTTAGAATAATAAAATACTTATTATTTTTAAATTTACTAGATTTATTCTGTATATCTCATTTCTTAAATTATAATTATAAACATAATTGTTTATATAAAGCATTATGAACTTAGTGTGTTTCTTTATTGATAGTTCCTTTATTTAATCCTTTTTTTTTTTTCCTCTACAGTCCTTTGGGCATCCCTGTGTAGACTTTAGCACACCTCCTGATGATGAAATGGATGACAGCAAACAAAATGACAATGAAATCAGTGTGAATGCAGTTCCCTTGTATATACCAATACCTCCACAAGCTTTCTTAAAATTCTTTTCCTTGTGATAATCAACAATTGAAGACTTCCCTGCATGCGTGATCATCGTCACAGAAATATTGAATCTACTCTGCCCCGTGTTCCTCAGTCATTAGCAGAGTAATGAGCCTGCGGGTTAGGCTCATTTTGATGAACTGCTTACCTGAATTATTTACTCATCATGTGTATAGTAAGAGAAATTAAATTAGCAAATTTAACAAAATCAGTGTCCTGATATAGTGATAATTTACAAAATAAGTTGCTTGGATTTATTGTTTTTGTTTTTATAACTGCTTTTTTATTTTAATGAAAGCTGTTACCATTTATCATGTTGAATATATATACATACATATGAACATAAATACCAGTATATGTATGTATGTATGTATATATATGAAGCATTTGTTTTACTTTTTTTTACGCTTCTCTTCATGTTTAAAACACTTGTGAATCTTGTGAAATGTATAAATTTTTTATCGTGTTCAAAGATTATTTTTTTTAGCAACAGGCAAACATATACTGTTAAACTACTAAATGAAATTTGTAATAAAATAAATACAAAACAGTATAAAAAGAAATATAATTCAGTTTTTGTTTGAGATGTTGTTGACAGCTATGTGTGAATGTTTTTATAGACAGGTACTATAGAATGTAAAACTGTAATTATACCAAGGCAAAAAATATTTTGCTTACAGTTTACAGAGAAATTAGTGTTAATTGATAATTTCTATATCAAATAATGCCTTACAGCAAATTAGCATTGAAATAATGAAGTTCACATTGTCCTAGTGATTTAAAATTTTAAAGTTTTTGACATTTTAGCGTATCTACTTAACTACAGTTGCTCATTAATTGTATTTACTAAAAATATACCATTTCATCCATGTGTTTTATTAAGCATTATTTATCATTAACTTTAAAAATATAAGAATACTTCAGTGTATTTTAAAAATAGTCTGTATAAAAAGAAGCTGATTGTCTTATTACCCTTAATAATACAGCGTGGTTCAGAAAAATGTGAACACTTCAGGAAGCACATTGAGATTACTAAAATAAATAAAATATTATACCTAAAATTATAAAACAAAAAAACTTGAGTGCATCTTTGTAGCTTTGCTGTTGTCCTCAAACAATCTTATTCATATATATCTAAATACTCACTTTTATTTGAGTGGTAGCCTCTTCTTAAAAAGCTAGTTTTCAGTGAAACCGCATCAACATCTAAATCAGACTGAAAAGAAGTGCATAGGCATAGAAATTCAAGATAGTTGCACAAGCTCTAGCTTGTGAAACTTTACAGTTTTTAGACTAATAGTAAAAATGTTCTCTTTTTCTAAATGTTTATACAAAGAATATTGCAAATGGATAATAAAGTGGTTGGTTGGTGCAGATCTAGAGGCTGTGTTAAAATTCAAAGAAAGCTTTTTGGTTGAAGGAACAGGATTCAGTAGATTTCATTATTAAAAATTTTGCCAGGGGAATACTACCTTTTAGATAATGTTGTCATAATTTTTTTTTCCATAAATTGCTAGTAAGATTGGTAGTTAATATTATTTATATTAATTTTTAAAGAAAGCATACCATGATGGACCAAATACTTAATAAGAACCTTAAAATGTTTCTTATTGCTTTGAATAATTTTATGGTGAAATGTTTCAGTATGATATCTATTTTTAATCGTATTTTTTAAAATCCTCAATGTTTGCTTTTTAATATTGTCATTTTATCAGAGCAAAAAGTGGAATTATTTTATAGAAAAGGAATTTTTTGGTGTGAAAATAAAAGAAAAGAGTTGCTTTGGTGGAAAAAAAATACAAGGAAGTGTGGCAGTTTGTTATAAAACAAAGCAGCAGAAAATAATAGCATAATAGCATAGTGAATATTCAGAAGTGAAGTGGAATTGTTAAAAGCTTCTCAGTATAAACTATGGTATTAAGTTAATTATAAGCCATAGAAGAATGAAAGTAAAGAAGTAAACTTAATTTGTCATTAATCACTTGGGCCCATTTTGATTGTTTTTTTATGCTCTTTAATATTAATCATTTCAATATAGCAAAGATGAATTATTTTATAGAAACGCCATATTTTGAAGAAGGAAGGAAAAAAATAAATTTTTTATGAAAATACAAAAGGATAGTTGTTTTGGAAGAAACTTGAGAGAATGTGGCACTTTATTATAGAACAAAGTAGCACAAAATGGTAGCATAGGGAATGTGGAGAAGTGCAGTTTCTCAGTGTATACTAACAAATTGTGTTAATTATAAGACAAAAGGATCATTTGAATATACCAAAGATTGGAATTATTTTATAGAAAAGCCATATTTTGAAGAAGGAAAAATTTTATACGAAAATGTGAAGGAATTGTTGCTTTGGAAGAAACCTGGAGGGATGTGCTATTTATTATAGAACAAAGTAGCACAAAATGATAGTATGGAGAAGTGGAAAGTTTCTCAGTGTATACTAAGGATTTGTCTTTATTATAAGAAATAATGAGATGAAAGTAAAGAAACAGAATTAGTCATCACATTCAGGGTCATTTTGACCCTCCCCCTTTTGTGGAAACAACCTAAATGCTGTAAAGAACATCTATAAAAAAAATTAAATAATTCATCAAATATAAAATGAAGCTTTAAACTTAAAATAAAAAGCATATTAAACAAATAATTAAAACCAACTGGCAAATAAGTACACATGCTTGCTTAATCTTCCTAAAGCTAAACAGAACACTAGCTAAGACCATCCCGAATGGTGCAAGGGAATGAACCACTTTAAGAAGGTTACAAAATGTACTATATAATAGCATTACCTAATGTTACTTCCAGAAAAGAAAAAACAGGACAGAGGGGTACATATTGTAGAAGAAGAAAGAAAACTAATCCTTGCTTTTGAATTATTCTAATAACTTAAGAGGTTAAGAAAAATAAAAATTTGAAGATAAAAATAAGAAAGGTCTTAAGTATCTTCAGATGCTAAGACCTTTATTCAAAGGAAACTCCAGAGGAAAAGAAAAAATAAATGAATTTAGTTTTTTCTTCTCTTCCTCTAGAGTTTGCTTTCAATCTGTTACATAAGAACTGTTTAATATAATATAGTCTGGTGTGACATAAAAATTGCAAAAGTACAAATGAGAGTAGTAATATGTGTTATAGATGGAATGATTCTGAATGTTAATAGCCATCTGTATAGACAAATCAGATCAAAATGTCTTATTATGGAACTAGGAAATATTTTCAGAGATTAATTGGAACTTGTGGGTGAAGGATGACTTATGTAGTAACAGCATGTTTTTGAACTGGTTAGATGGCTAATTCTGTAAGAGATGCCACAAGAGAAAAGCAGTATTTTTAACCCAAGCATGAGATCCTTCCAGAAAGTGCTAAAAGTGTCATAAAAAGTTGAAATAAAAAAAATTAATGATAGTCATAGCTGCAGTGTGCATATCACATAATGCTGCACTTGTTTAATTCTGGTATCGTGCAGTAAGCATAAAATTTTTAAATGAATATTATTGTTATTATTAATAGCCATATGGTGCAAGGAAGCCTGAGGCTTATGCTGCACCAGGAAAAAAAAAAAGTTACAGAGAAAGAGAAGCAGAAGGGAAATCACCAAGAAGGAGAAGAATGATGATATCCAGCTCATATTACGCTTATTGCAATTATTTTCAGCACAACACCAACAATGTTGAGAAGGGGTACAATGTGCGAGTCTTATTCAGTGCAAGACTTAAACAAGCAAGTGCAGTGTTCATAAAGTGGTATATTTTTTAAAAAATTGTTTAAAAATATACATTTCCAATTTTAAAAAAAAAAATTATTCATAACAGATTGAAAATACATTGCATCAAAAATAAAACTATTTTTAATTATTTTTGCTGATATTAAAAACAGAATAAGGGAGCACTTTGATGTAAGCTGTGATTAACTGATTCATGTTTTTGCGAGTCCACAATTACCTTTTTTTTCTCACTCTGCCAAAAAAGATGGAAGGGGAGAGTTTAAATCCCATCAGAACAGAAGCTTTTTTGGACTTTGTCATTGTGATTGAGTTGGTCACTCTTAGGAAAGAGCTGTACGGTTCTTTTTCTCAAAGTTGGGTTTTCATTCAGCAAAACAACCAACAAATCATAGAATAAATTCGATTTACTTATATATACTAAAACCAAACAACCCTAAACAGAAGTCTGAACAAGATTTTTACATCAACATTTATATGGGAACAAATTTTTAAACTCAAGGATACTAATGACCTAGCTGTTCCTAACTAAGAGTTGAATGATTTTGTCATTGCTGAAAAGAGAGTGATGCAAATTATGTTTAAAATTGAATGAAACACCAGCAGCTAATAGAGTATATCCAGTTATATTAAAGGAAAGATTAAAAATATCAAATCTTTAGCTTTAATTTATGATAGGATATATATATATATAGGTATATATATCCTATCATAAATATAGATATAGCTATAGATATAGGAGGTGAGTAAATATCTTTCCCGCTCATAAGGGTGGTTATAGGAGTTAACTGATTGAATACAAACCTACAAATTTCACTTTTGTAGCAGAGAAATTTTTGGATTCCAAAATTGAAGTTGTGAAAGAATCACTACATCATGGTTTCATGAAGTGTGTGTGGGAGAGGGGGGGTTATGGATAATATTTAGCCAGCTTGATAGATACTTGATTATAACAATAACAGTATGCTAATTCAATAAGATCTAGATAAATAAATTATTCAGGTGATCAAGATATGACATTGACAAATGCAAAATTATTGATTTTTGTATATTCGTGTTAATTCTTATTTTGTATTTCTCTATATAGGTTTAAGCACTGTAATGTATGTACTATTCCAAATAAATAAGTCCTTATTTGAATAAAAGCAAATTGTCAGCTAAATTTATTAGTTAGTGAGAAAAACTTGAGGTAGTTACAAAAAAAAAAAAATTGATTAATAGAATGTGTGGAAATCAGACAGGTATTTAGTGATCTGAATAAGTATTTAAGGCTTTAAAAGGTTAAATGAATTAAAGTGGGGTCTTTCTCATGCACACTCAAGAGAACATAAATTTAAATTGAGAAAGGATAATTGCAATTAGATATAAGAAAATATCCCTGTAACCAAAGAAATATTGGCTACTGGAATAAACTCATCTTAGAGAACTGGTAACCTTAATTAAATTTAAAGAGGACTTCAACAGATGACTTAGATGAAATTAATAAAATAAATGATAGAATATATGGATTACAACTAAAAGCACACAACGACATAAGCTTCGTGATTTTTATCAAGCTCATGTTATTGCAAGCTTTGCTTCCTTCCATCATTTTGTCACTGTTAATGTGATCTCTTTTATACTTGTGTGTATTTATATTATTTTTGTAATACCATCTGTGGTAGAAAAAAAGACATGAAAGTGGTCACATCTTTTTGTTCCACTCTGTATTAACAGCAAAAATGGCTAATAAGTTAAATATCAGTGTTTTCTCTTTTGTTTATTTGTTTTAAACCGGTGTATATTCTTTTTTACCTTCTGATTGCTCTGTCATTTTTAATGGATTAGCATTTATACCTGTGATATGATGTATATATATTTATGGCAGCTTAACATTTATTACAAGCTTTTGGTTTTTTGTTTAGTCATTGATGCATGAATCCATGCTCTTGCAGTTTTTTTGTAAAAGAATTTAGATTATTTTACAATATTCAGTAGATATGTATGTAGACTTGCATTCAGCTGGTCTGGAAACAACCAAAAATATATACATAAAATGTCTCCCCCCCCCTCTTCAAGTACCTGATGTTATTTGATAACTTCATTTTCTCTTATATTTAATGTTTCAAGTCTCTGGGAGACTTTCTTACAAGTAAACTATACTTTTTAAACTTAGTATTTGCATTAGTTCTTTAACTTAGAGCTATCTTTTTTAAATTGATAGACCATAGATCAAATTGGTAATTGTTTACTAAAATCATACTCTACTTTCCCAAAGATAATATCATAGTACATTATAAGTAAAGCCCAGATGTTTTGGTACTAAAAATCAACAGAAAAGCCAGGCAAATAGACAAAATAAGAATTCAGAAAAGGTATTTTAGCTTTATTTTAAACAGATCATACAGGAAATTATTTATACATGTGCAAAATTACACACACATTTTCTTAATTTATAAAATTGAAGCTTTGCCTCCTATCAGAATGTCTTTTTTTTTTTTTTTTTTTTACTTCAATTGAAGTAATTTGAGAATATCTAAAACAGGCTTCGTGGGATTGATATCAATTTCAATAGAGTTCTTCAGTAACTTTAGCAATACTCTTTTTATTTTTTCTAGGTCTTGGTTAGCAGAAAACAATCATTTTTCCAGTCTTATTGCTGGGGGAAGAGATAATTTCAATCATGATATCAGTAACTACTTTTAGAATTTTGCTAAAGTTGCATCCCTTTTCTCAAGTGATATCATAATATCTGGTAAGTTTGAGAAGTGAGCAAAAATAAATTAAAAATCATTCAAATTGCTTCACCAATAGCTGTTTCATGTCTGTCGAAGCTGCATCCTCTTCATAAAAACTGTTGGCAATATTTACACTTTGTCAAAATTTTTTCCATAGTAAAATGCAACAGAGATGCGTGCTTCCCGCCTAGTCAGAATGAGTTAAGGGGGCAGCGTGCAATTTCCTTAAACACCAGAAAAAGTGATGAAACTTTCACAAAAATCTTGATACTGGACACAGTAGGTTAACATCAAGAAATAAACTGCATACCTCGTTTCAGGGCTCATAACTGATTATTTTACAAAACAGAATGCCCATAACGATAATACACATAGAAGGAAAGACATACACATTACATTACTGATGTGTATGATGAACCAGAGTGGCATTCCAATATCCATTCAGAGCCCTACTTCCTCTGAAACTCTTGAATATATCCACTAATCAAGTCACGTGATGCAAAGAAGTGAAAAGAATTTTAAGAGCTCTTGCCACTTTCATGTAAGTCAAGAACAACAGAACGTAATCGTGCTAAATTCCATCTCACAAAAGCACAGAAAAAGCAATTTATAAAAAATTGAACAGCTGTTGAGCTTTTTGCCTTTTCAAATATTTAGACATAAGGATACAGTTTTGAGAGCTTGTTAACCTCCTCAAAAGCTGTGGGAAGATATTGTTCATGGTTTTGGCCAAAATTTTCTGCAAGCAACTTCATCCTTAATTATCTGTAAAGCATGATCTTAATAAATGTTTGGGTGTTTTTTTTTTTTTTAATAAGTACATTCACTTCAAACATGTTTCTTTGTGTTTTTTATAAAAACAAAAGGGGGGGGGAAACATCTTCAAAGAGGTGTTTCCCAATATTCACAGAGGAATTACAACATCAACAAAAGCTTGGAGAATGTTAAGAAGTCAGATTGCTGAATGTACCAAACTGTTGGGAATGTAAATGAGAGATTCATGCTCTAGAAAGATCTCCTTAGACTAGAGAAGTGGTTATGTCTCCCTATTCCATAAAGGTGGTGCTCAAGAGGAGTTGGATAAGTATAGGCTAATGAGTTTGACTTTTGTGGAGGGAAGATTATGGAGTCTTTGGTTAAGGATGCAATTTGGGGTCATCTCAACACGAATGGTATCTTCAGTAGATCCCAGCATAGATTCATTAAGGGGAGGTTATGCTTGAACAATCTTGTAAATTACTGTGACATAATTGTAGAATGGTTGGATGTAGGTAACAGTTTTTGCATTATATATCTAGTCTTCAATAAAGCATTTGATACTATCCAACATGGAAGACTGCTATACAAACTGTAAGAAGCTGGAGTTACTGGCAAGATTCTATGCTGGATTACAGACTGGCTAAAAGGAAGGAGACAGAGGGTTGTCATAAATCATGTCTTCAGGGTAGACCAGTGTAACAAGTGGGATAACTCTGGGCTCTGTCAGGTCTCTTCCAGTTCAAATTGTCATAAATGATATCAACAAGAGTAACTAAGGTGTCAGAGTTTTCTGATTATTTTAAGATGACAATTGTGATTAACAATTTTAGCCAGGCTGTACTATATCAAAAAGACTTGGATCAGTTGCATATATGGTCTGAAAAATGGCAACTAAAGTTTAATGCCTCTAAGTGTAAGGTTATACATCTGGGGAACAGAAATCCTTGAGTCACATATAAACCAGGGGGAGAGAAACTGAAACTGGTTGATTATTAGAAAAGAAAAAAATAATAATAATTTAAGTGTTACAATTCAGTCGGACATGAAATTTTCCATGCAGTGTAAATAGGTGGCTAGGAAGGCACATGGTGTCCTGTCCGTGATTTATGAGACCTTTGGGGGGGGGGGAGAGAGAGAGAGAGAGAGAGAGAGAGAGAGAGAGAGAGAGAGAGAGAGAGAGAGAGAGAGAGAGAGAGAGAGAGAGAGAGACTTACTTACCCCTCTGTATAAAACAATGGTTATACTGCACCCATAAAAAATATAGAACTTATGGAGAAGGTTCAAAACAACCAGATTATTGATGAGTGCAAATCAATACACATGGGGAATAGCTTAGAAGATATGGACTGCAAAGAATAACAACTAGACATCTAAGGGAGGTGTCATTGAATACATAATGTGTTGAGTAAAATGAATGAGAGAGTCTGTTCTACCTTGTAGGTAAGACAAGAACCATGGGGCATAAATATAAAATCTCAGGATAACAGAAGAGTGGATCTCATGAAGTTCACCTAGGGGCAGTGAGTTGCTGAACACTGGGACCTCACCTTCTAATGTGGTAGAGGTAGCAAGTCTGGCCAGGTTAAGTGGAATTGGATGGTTGCATTGTGGGAATGTGAATAATATAAATATTCTGTTTTATTTTTGTTTTTTGGTTCATGTAGAAGAAAGTTGGCTTTCCTTGCATCATTTGGCCTTACTAATACTAACTCCCTGCAGATTTCCTTTTGATCATTTGAGACTATCTTTGATGTTGCAGTATTCATGTCTAAACTTTGATTTAATAACACTTTCATTTCAACTCTGAAACAATATTAGACTGTAGCTTGCAATTCCTCACAAGCTTGTTTTTTATAATTCAACCTTTGCTTTTTTTGCTTTGAGTTTAGCTATATTAGGAATAGACTGGTGTATCTTTTGATGTAGAATATCAGTTCTTTGCATAACTACAACTTCTTGGCAGTTTTTCCTTCCTTTCTTTGCAATGTAGACAAGAGGCAAGGAGGGCCTGGTGGCAGACATAGTGTATTGTTGATGACTTATATCTCATAGAGACAGGGAGGTTATAATTCCATCATATAAGGCAGTTTCAAGGCTGCAGTTGGAATTCTGTGTCCAGGTATGGAGGTCGCACTCAAAAAAGGCATTGAGCTTCTTGAAAAGGTCAAAAGACATATATATTCTCTCCTCTATGGGTGCACCAAGGGCACCCATAGAGGAGAGACTTCAGAATCTGTAGGCTTACAGAGCTTGGTAACAAAATACCTTAGAGGGCGATCTAATTGAACTTTATAAATTTCTGAGAAGGGATAGCAAAATTAATTGAAGGTCAAATTTCAGCAGTATCAGGTGTCACTAGAACAAGGGGCCATGAATTCAAACTGAGGAAAAATTATAGACTAGTTGTAGAAAGTATTCCTTTAGCCAGTGAGCCCTTAATCATTGGAATAAATTGCCCTTGTGGTTTAATTAAGGTTGACAGTTTGGGAAAATTCAAAGGGTGATGGATATATGTATCTACAGAGTTACCTCTTCTGTAGTTAGTGTGTGTGTGTTTTACTGGTATAGCAAAGTCCCATCATTTCCTTTCCTTTCATTGTTTAGCTAACACTATCACAACCATTAATTATAAATGAATAAAACAGACTGCTTGCTGTAAACTGCAGAATATGTAACAAGTAGGCATGTCTTCTCATTACCAGCCTTCTGAACTACAGCTGTTTTGTGTTTAGAAGTTTGTAAATATTGGGAAACAAAATAGTTTTTACAGAATTCATTTCATTTTTGAATGTATTCAGTCTGTATTTTAAAGAATTCATTGGCATTGTTATTTGCTGTGAAAACAGAAAGCAAATGAGTCTTGAAGTAAAAGGTGCTGGACTAAAGTAATGAAGCCTGTGTGCATGCTTGTGTGCATTATTAGTGGGGTATGAAATACTGGTAAATAAGAACTGTAGAAAATGTAGATTTTATCTATATTTTCCATGCTTTTAAGAATATTGACAACAAACATTGAGAATGTTTATTTACAGTATTAAATATCTTTTCATTTCATCAACTGAAAAAAATGCAATAAATCCTTACAAATATATTGATTTAATCAGAAAACTCAAGTTGTGTTTATGGCAAAATGTATATTTGTTCATCTTGCATATAAATTTCCTGTTTCTGGAAAATTCAAGCACTCATTCAAATATATTAGGAATAAAATAGGCAAAATAATCGAAAAGACAATTTTAGACAAAGGCACTTTGTTCCAAAGATACAAAAATAAGTATTTATGGCATGTTGTGTGAACATCCAGGCTTTAGTTATAAGTGAAACAAAACAGTATCTAAATAGCTTAAATAACTATTGAAATTTAGTCAATTATAGATTTATCAATTCATACTCCTTTAAACTTTATGGAAACTAGTTAAATTTGAAATTTATAAAAACAAATTCAAACATGTAATGTGTTAAGTTTAGTTTAATCATTTTATACAGTCATTAAATCATATGATCATCATGTACAGATGTTATTTACACAGCATCTTTTATAATGGAATCTAATATTACAAATGAAAATAATTTGATAGTATATAACATAGCTATTGATACTCAATACGTTCTACATTGATATTAATGTCTGTAGAAGAATAAGAGAAATTTTAAAGGAAGTGTTCTATGTATCATATTGAAGTAAATTTCTCTTATTTTCTTCTACAAATAAAAATGAAAATGATATAATACAGCTGTTGTCTGTGAATTTAAATAGATGTTTTTAAGCAAGAAAATAAATACAGATGCTTAGTATTTAATCTTTAAGACACTATTTTCTATTATTTTACACAGAGATATTCTTATATTGTTGCAGTGTTAGCAAAAATTACAAAACTAAAACTTCTGTATCAGTTTATTCTCGTTTCTTTTTAAATTGTGAACCGTTAAAGTAACATGACAAAATTAATTAACTTGGTGGTGTTAATTCTTAAAAATAAAAACCTATGCAAAGGACAAATGAGCTCATTTCCATCTTGCTCGACTCACTGCCATATAGCTTCGAAAGATTTCCATTTGTTTTGAAATCTGTTCACTACCAAAATACGATTAGTGCCTCTTCTACCTTTCTACTATTATAGTGAGGTATTACAGGGGCCAAGAAGGAAGAAATTAACTGGTGCAGATCAGATACACAATACAACTTGTGGCCTTGGCTACTTCCTTTTCTCCGTATCCTACTAAACCATGGTTAGCTGCAAGTTATGTAGTTGATGTCAGGTAGCTAGATATTCTTCAGAAAGAAAAAATAAATTGTGGTATTAACTTTTTAATCTAAACCTCCCCATGCTTATAAGCTGAAACGTGATGCTAAAACACAAAAAGATTAATTTTGTTAACTCTTGATCTTTACACTATCTTATTTCTTTCATCTGTATATTCTGCACTAATTATTCATAAATCAGTCTTAGACAAATTATAGAAACAAAAGTAGTATTTTGAAATTTTTCTGTAGCACTTCCTTAGAATATGAAGAAGCACATATCAGATGTGTAAAATATATTTTAAGAAGAAATTAATTTTTCAGCTTTACAAAATATTTTCCAGTTCAATAAATGTGGTGTAGCTGTAGCTGAATATTTCTAATTTGACAGTAAGATTTGTTGTTTTTTTTCCCTCTCTATTAGTATGTGTGTGTGTATATATGTGCATGTGTGCATGCAAAAGTATATAAATATGTGTTTTCATACTGCAGTGCAGATGATAGCAGACTTTGTGTGTATATCAGCTTTTTTGCATATTCATGTACAGTTTTTTTTTTTTTTTTTTTATTTTATATTTACTTCCACTATATTTCCATTTAATGGTTTAAAAAAAAAAAAAAAAAAAAAAGTATAACAGAGGAAAAGTAGAGTTATAGGTGAGTGATTTATACATTTTAATGTGATCACTATTGCTGGATTGCAAATTATTTGAAGCTTAATTAATTAATTTGCATGTACAATGACCATTCACCTTTAACTCTTCATGTAATTCCACTTCTCTGTAAAGCAGTGTTTCAGTATGTTCAATAAATATTTTAGTGTTTTCTGCAGAATTTTTTGTTTCTGTCTCAATTACTCTGTTTTATTTAGTAAGCGACAGTACCCAAAACATGATTAGTTCCTTTGCCCTATCGCTACTAATATAGCACAAGACATTATACAGGTCAGTTCATGAGGATAATGTGCAACTTCAGGATGTGATTTTTGTGATAATTCTGAATTAAAAAAAATAATAAATAAAATTATATACAACATGGATATGGCTTTTTGAATTTTAAAAAAATGGCTGTGAAGTTTTGAATGATCAAAAATTTTCATTTTAAATAAGAATAAGCAGACCAGTAAAGTGTTTATTCATATTATGTATGTCTTATGTATTTTATTCTGTATTTTTTTTGTTTCAAAATTTTATAGCCATTTTTAAATTTCAGATAATTACAGCAAGATCTGTAACCATTTAGAATTGGACCATGTTGATAACTTTTTTTTTTTTTCCTTTTTTACTGAGAATGACCTCAGAAATTGCATCCTGAAGTTATACACACTTCTCATAACTCACCCTGTATGATAAACAAGCAGTAAATTTACTGATTTAATGAGGTATACATACCACTTATGTAGACAAGATGCATCAATTGTATGTATACCTCTGGGGATACACAAAAAAACTTTAGAAAATCAAAAAAAACTTTAAAATTTTAGAAGAAAAGCGTGTGAGGATACACATACTTTTCTTTCCATTGCTATCATATGTTATTTATTTTTATATAAATCTTTTTTATAATAATAAGCTTTAAATAAATACAGTGACTTAAAAATAATTATGTATGTATAGGTTCTTTAGTTTATCTTTAAAATAGATGTGAGCACTTTTGAAAAAATTTAACCCTTTCACAATGAAATTTCCCCTATGTGTTGGGGGAACTGCAGAGTTCTGTGGTGAGTCTTCCCCCCAGTGAAATTTTGAAGTTTTGTAAAAATGTTTATATATAAATGCTTTTAAATATTAACATGTTCTTATTTTGATTTAACTGCCCAACCTTAGAGTGAAATTATTGTCAAAAATCAAATTAGAACTAAAAATTAAAATACTGATTGTTACCTTTTTTGATTCAATAATATTCTCTACATCTATTTGTGTTCATTTCATTCAGTTTTATCAACTTCTCAATTCCAAAGATTCCATACCTCCCCTTTCATTTTCAAAATCATGTTGCCATCTGTTATAATCTGTGTTCACAAGCAGCTTGTAACACAGATAAGGGACGGCAGATGTCCTGGAAAAATTTAAAAACTACTTGTTCATGAATGAACACATCGTTACAAGTTACCTTTTAAAACATAGATCTATATATATACTTCTAGGGTTCACGAATGAAAAACATAGCTATGTGCATGCTTGTGAAAAGATTAACCTGGAAGTGATTCTGTAAAAAAAAAAAAAAAAAAAAAAAAAAAAAAAGTGCAAAACTTTTTTGTTCAAGGTTAATGATTGAAACTTTTTCTACCTTCCTAAATATAAACTGTCTTATTACAGTAATTTTTGAAATGAAATTAACTTCACAGTATAATCGCACAAGACTACTTGTCAGGTGCAGTGCAACCATTTTTGCACATTTATTAGCCCCACTACACCTTCCAGGTGTCACTTCCCAAAAAATTAATATATACAGGGTGATCCATAAGTCGGTAAACAATTAAAGAATCGGGATTTCAGTGAATTTGATGTATGGTAAAGAGATTAGTGCAGAAATGCATAGAATTGTGGGGGTTTTTTTTCTGAAAAAATGTCAAATTTAGTTCCAAACATGTCCACCAGGTGGCACTTGATCTATAACACCACAACGCACCTCATTATAGTAAATGTTCAATGTGGCAGCCTTCACTGTTGAGCACTGCCTGAAGATGAGTAATGATGTTATGGACAGCATGAAACAGCATTTCTGGAGGTATCATTGATATCTGCCATCGTATATTCTTAGCATTGGCAATGACTTTGGGTGAGCTCTGGAGACCTGGGTAGCCATTCATGCTGAAAGTGATGGCTTATCACTCTATTCTCTCCAAACGCTAAGAGCAACAGTTGTTTCACAGGAGAAGCAAAATGGGGTGGTGCTCCATCCTGCATGAATGTCACAACATCCAAAGCTTGCCTTTCCCCCAGGCTAGGGATAACGCAGTTTTGTAACAGGTCAGCATAACGCTGACCTGTGACGGTGACAGTTTCAAAACCAGAGCCACTGATTTCCTGAAAGAAAAATGGCCCTATAACAAAAGAAGAGGTGAATCCACACCACACTGTTACTTTTGACTGATGCAATGGAGTTTCCATGCAAGCTCGAGGGCTTTCCGTCGTCCAAATTCTGCAATTGTGTGTTTACAGCCATTGAGAGTGAAATGGGCTTCATTCATCCACAAAACATTTGAAAGCCAGTTGTCACATTCTTCAATTCGCTGAAAGAACCATAACGCAAATACTTCCTGCTTTGCAAAATCGGGATCCCTAAGTTCTTGAAAGTGTTGAATTTTGTAAGGATATCTATGGAGGACTACTCTTAGTACTCTCCACACACTCTCATATGGGACGCCAGTTTGACGTTAAACTTCACAAGAGCTTGTTTCTCCATGTGATGATGATGCCATTAGAGTATCCATGTCTTCTGCAGTCGCAGTTGTAGCACATGTTGGTCTTCCAATTCATGGAAGATCTTGTAACAAACCAGTTGTCTCAGATTTCATAATCATGATCTTCAGTCCTGCAACATTCATTGGTCCTTACCACGTTGCATACCCTTCGGCTGACGGAAATATCTCAAAGCTGCAGTTGCAGATTAGCGTTAAGGTAATAACATTTCAGCAACAGTGTTTTATCCAGTAATGATAACATGACCGCTTAGCTTCTTTTCTTTTTTTTCCCCAAACATTCACTAAACTACTTAGCTGTTGTTCTTGCAGCGCCTTTATAGCAGACACTTGCACGATGTCATTCATGATACTGTGCCACCTGGTGGACATATTTGGAACTATTTGACATTCTTTTGAAAAAAAAACCCACGTGATTCTATGCATTTCTGTGCAAATCTCGTTACCATATGTCAAATTCACTGAAATACTGATTCTTTAATTGTTTACTGACTTTTGGATCACCTTGTATATCATCATCATCAGCCATTTACTTCTCTGCTACTCATGAATTTCATCTGTCCATCTCCATTGTTGTCTTCCAGGTTTTCTTCTAGCTCCTCTTGGGTATCATTCTGTTATTTTCTTAGTCCATCTGTCATGTCTTCGAGCTATGTGTCCTGCCCAAGACCATTTTAGTTCTTTAGTTTTGATAAGAATGTCCTTTACTTGAGTTTGCTGCCTAATCCATGTGTTTCTCTTCTTATCTAACAGTCTGATTCCCAATATAATTTGTTCCATTCTTCACTGTGTAGTTCTCAGCTTCTCTTCCATTCTTTTGGTGAGTGTCCAAGTTTCACTTCCATAGGTCATGGTGGGGAGTATACATTGTTTCATTATTTTATGTTTCAGACAAATTGGGATATTGCTCCTCAGTATGTGACTATATTTCCTGAATGCTATCCATCCAAAATTTATTCTTCTCTTGACTTCCAGCCATTTATTGTTATTACAGCTAATGACTTGTCCCAGATAAGTATATGACTGCTCCTTCAGTCATTATTTCCCTTTCTGTGGCATACTTGTTCATCATTACTTTTGTTTTAGCCATATTTATCTTTAGTCCAAAATCCTTACTGACTCTGGATAACTGAATAAAATATCCTCTAATTCTTTGGGATCATGGCTTATAACCACAATGTCATCTGCAAATCGTAAATGGTTTAGCTACTTCATTCACATTGACTCCTTTCTGCGACCAGTCTAATCTTCTGAAAGCTTCCTCAAGGGCAGCAGTAATAAACAACTTCAGAGATATTGTCTCCTTGTTTAACTCCTTTCTCAATTTTAAATTTGCTACTGTCTTTGTCTGGTCTAATAAAGAAGGTAGTGTTCTCATATATTTCCTTCAAAATCATAATATAGAGGGTATCTATGCCTCGTCTTTCCAGTGCCCAAAACATTGCCTTATGCTGTATGGAGTCATACCTTTTCATAATCCACAAATGTCTGGCATAATGGTGTTTTATGTTCATTTGCTTTCTCCATTAGCTGTGACATTACATGAAGGTTATCCATAGTTGAGAATCCTGTCCTAAAGCCAGCTTGCTCTTCCCATTGATTCTCATCAAGTATTCTTTCTCATCTGTTAGTAATGATTCTTGTGAACAACTTGTAGATGTGGGATAACAAGCTAATTGGTCTATAATTTCCAATTTATCTCCTTTCTTATGCAGCAAAACTATGATTGCATTATTCCACTGCTTAGGTGCCACACCTTTTCTAATGTATTTTGTGAAGAGACTTGCCAGTTTTTGTGTCATGTCTCTTCCTCCCAATTTTAACAACTCTACTGGTCCTTGAGGTTGTCAAAGACATTCTCTCAGATATGCCAGACAAGCTGTACTTGCTACTTGGGAGTCTAAAACACTGATGGAACTGATATTCAGGTGACACTCAAGTCAAGTGGACCCAATTTCGGCGAAGTCCGGACAGTCTGTGACAGCCAAATCCTCTGCTTGCACCTTCACGATGGTGGGACCGTTAGTAATCCTGGGTATAACCTACATGCACAAGTACGTGGTGGGTGACCACCCAGGTGTGAACCAACGTAAGCAGGGGTTGAGGTGTGGCGCCCACACCACATGCAGGAATGCTGCCCCTCTGTTACCAGGCAGTACTAGATGGTAGATGACTCTCATCAACCGGTGCAATACCACCACTTTGCTTATTGGAGGCTTGAAGTGGTGAAACCCATGTTTAGTCTCTAGAGAAGTTCCGGTCAACCCTTCCCTATCTCTTCCATCATGCAGTGTGATCGATGCTTTTGAGGTTATGATGAACATTGTGGCGAGATCCAATATTCCTTACATTCGAGGGTACAGCTCTAAAACGGTGTTCGCAGGCCGGCCGCTAGTTAGTACACCGGACCGAACTTATTGGTAACTCTCTAGGAGGCTTCCGGATCAGCTAGTGTATAATCTTGCTACCTCTACTCTGCCAGATAGTGACTGGAGGGAGTCCGTGTAGTGTGTATGCGGGGAGCATTGTCGAGGCCACATTATGTCAAGGATCTGGGTATATTCTTACTATGTGTACACCATATCCAAAAATTTCATTACTTCATACAGCATGTCCCACCCACTTTTCCTTACTATTGAATACACCATGAATTGTCAAACTAATAGAGCAAGCCTATCTGCGAAAAGATCTAAACCTCCCAAGCACTTCCTAATTCATTTCACAAATATACGTGGTCTCAATTCTAATCTCAACGATGTCCATTTCCACTTGCAGTCTGCCAAACCCCATGTACTTTTTCTGACAGAATCTCAGTTATTGGTTGATTCAACTACTGCTCATCTGAGATGCCCAAATTATTCGCTGTATGATTCCTTTCGTCTCAAAGGTGGTACTTGTACATATGTCCGTTCTTATATTCCCTGTCAGAGACTTGGCAATTTGGAATCTCCTCTCTTTGATCTTCTCTGGCTTAAAATCTCTCTACCTCATTATGTCAAATTCATCTGTTCTCTCTACCGTTCTCCCAACTCCACTAATCACTTGGAGCTCTTTGGCTTCCTCTCTTTGCAACTTGACTTTCTCCAGTCCAACTTTCCTAACAGTGAGGTAATTTTTCTTGGTGATTTTAATGTTCACAACTCCAGCTGGTTTCTGTTTTCTAGTCACACCGACCCAGCAGGTCGAGATGCTGAGGCTTTTGCAATTACTAATGACCTAGCACAGATTGTTCATTTACCTACAAGAATACCGGACAATCCTAATCATACAGCCAATATGCTTGATCTTTTTCTCACAAACAATCCTTCTAAACACACGGTCGAAGTGAGAGGTCCTTTAGGCACTTCAGATCACAACTTGGTGATTGTCTCTTCTCCAATGGAACCTTTATCTTGTGGCTATTCCCAACCTCGTGTTGTTTGGCATTACAAGAATGCAAAATGGGATGACCTGCGAGACGTCTTTACTTCTTTTCGTTGGTCGGATTACTGTTTCAAAATTTCTGATGTCAACGTTTGCTCAGATCGTGTCAGTGAAATTATTCTTGCAGGAATGGAATCCTTTATCCCACACTCCACTTTAAAATCTCGTCCTTTATCTAAACCTTGGTTTTCCAATAAATGTGCTAAGGCTGTTCAAGAGAAGAATGGTGCATATCGTAATTGGTTTGTTTCTAATTCTTCAGTTTCATTTTCTGCCTACACCAAAGATCACAACAATTGTAAAGCAATTATTAATCAGTCCAAACTAGAGTTTGAACAGGCTAAGAGTAGAGAAAACTTGCTTCTTGCCCTAATGGTAGCCGAGCATTGTGGTCTCTTGCCAAAGCCACAACTTTTGCCCATCTCTGCTCCCACCTCTGTCCAAACCAGATGGTTCTGTTGTCACTTCAGCCAAGGATAAAGCTGACCTGCTAGCATCCCATTTTTCTTCCAACTCGTATATTAATGATCTTGGTAAAACACCTCCCACCATTCCCAACATGCTCCATTCAATGCCTCCTGTGGTCTTCCGTCAAAAGGATATCAGAAGGATTTTGATGAATCTTGATGCTAAGAAAGCCCCAGGTCCTGATGGTTTTTCTCCACTTCTCAAAACCTGTGCTCCTGAACGTACTCCTATTCTTTGCCACCTTTTTTCACTTTCTTATTCCAAAGGTGTTTTTCCTTCTGCTTGGAAATTTTCTCATATCCAGCCAGTTCCTAAAAAGGGTGACAAATCCCTCCCATCCAATTATCGTCCCATTGCAATTACTTCTACTCTTTCTAAAGTAATGGAGAAATCAATTAACCGCCAACTCTTAAACTACCTAGAAACCTTCCATCTGATCAACCATTGCCAGTATGGATTCCGTCAGTGTCGATCCACTGGTGATATTCTGGCTTATGTTACCCATTTATGGACTAATTCAATGGAAAGGTTCAGTGAAACACAAGTCGTTGCTCTTGACATCTCAAAGGCTTTTCATCGTGTTTGGCATAAAGGTCTTCTAAACAAGCTTCCATCTTATGGTTTGCCAACTGTTTTTAGTAATTGGTTATCCAGTTTTCTCTCTGATCGCTCACGGAGGATGATGGTAGATGGCTCTGTCTTCTAACTTCTCCACTAATGCCGGTGTTCCCCCAAGGTTCAGTTCTTTCCCCCACTCTTTTCCTCTTGTATATTAATGACCTTCTTCCATTGACTGGAAATCCTATCCATAGTTTTGCCGATGATAGCACATTGCATTCCACTTTTCATTGTGAGAAACCTTGTCCTGCTCAATCAGCTTCAACTTCTCGAAAATCTGCTACCAATTCCTTAACTGCCGATCTCCAGGTAATTCTCTAGTGGGGCAAAGACAACTTGGTTGATTTCAATTCTTCTAAAACTCAGTCTTGTCTTATATCTCGCGAAAAGGATTCTTCTGCTCCTATGCTTATCTTTAGTGACACTCCAATTTCTAGGCAAAATGATATATCTCTTTTGGGGATTACCCTGACTTCTAATCTCTCTTGGCACAAGCACATTACAAATATCGCTTCTTCTGCATCTAAAAAACTTGGTTTTCTCTTTCACTCTCGGCGTTACTTTTCTTCCAAACAGCTGCTCACTCTGTATAAATCGCAAATCCACCTTGCCATGGAATATTGTTCCCACATCTGGGGTAGTGCCCCCAAAACCTCTCTCAGGCTTCTTGATTCCATTCAGAAGAGGGTAGTTAGGTTAATTAATGATTCATCTCTAACAGAGTCTCTCCACTCGCTTTCTCATAGACGTACTGTTTCTGCTGCATGCCTCTTCTACAGATACTTCCATGGGCACTGTTCTTCTGAATTGGCTTGTATAATTCCCGCTCTCTCTTTCAAAACAGTCCGAACACGTGCCGCCACCAGCCAACATCCATTTACTGTCCAACTTCAAACCCCCAGAACCAACTTCTCATCTTCCTCATTTATTCATTCAACTGCCGTTTTCTGGAACAACCTTCCTTCATACGTATTTCCTGAAAATTACAATCTACAGAAGTTCAAGTCCAGTGTCAACAAATATCTTCTTTCGTCTTCTCAACCTGCAACCCAAGCACGGTACTGAGTACTATAGGTTCTAATACCTCTCGTGTTTGGGGTTTATCTTCCCCTGGAGCTTTCTGATTCATTTTCTTCAACGCATGATCTACCTTATCAGGAAGGATATCAGGTGTGTTGTATGTGTTACTAATTTGCGATCCATCTTCCCCACTGCTGGCATCATTCCCTTGCTCCTTGTATAACTCTTTATAGTAGTCTTCTGCTATTTGAATTATGCCTTCTCTGCTATTCATAAGTACACCATTGCTATTCTTCAGTTTCAGTATCATTTGTCTTTCTGTATTACTGCTTATGGCTGCTGATTTAAATCCTTTGTTTTCCCTTAATGCTTGTTCTACTTTTCTTGTGTTAAATTTTCTTATGCCCTCTCTGAGTCTCTTTCTAATGGCTTTGCATAACTCAGTATACTCAATTTTCTCCTTGTCAGTGTTTTTCTTGCTCTTCATTTGTCATCTTCAGTTCATCATGACGAGTGTTTCTTAAATAATTTTTTCCTCTTTGGATTTCTTTTTCACTATAGGTTTCTTGGGCTTTATCACTTTCAGAAAGTTGTAATATTCCTCATCTATCTTGGTCCTGAGCAGTCTGCAGAAGCTCAAACTTGTTCTTAAGTTCCAGTACATCCTGCTTTTTCTCCTCTTCTGTTATCTCAAAGACCTTTGTATTATTTACTCGAGTCAGTTTTTTTTCCTTTCTTTTCTTACATCTATATCAAGTGTGCATCTTACCATTCTGTGATCACTTCCAACATTTACCTTGTTTAGGATGGTAACATCATTCACAATATATCTTCTGTTAGTGAGCGTGAAGTCGATTTCATTAGTTATTAATCCATTTGGGCTCTTCCATGTCCACTTTCTGTTCACCCTTTTCGTGGTGTTCATTACTGACATTCCTCGATATTCTGAAAATTCCACAAGTCTTTCACCTCTTTCATTTCTTTCACCAATTCCAAAATTTCCTATAGTTCCCCTTTCTGTGCTGTTTTCTCTTTCCAACCTTAAAAGCATTGAAGTCCCCCATAATGATAGTGTAGTGAGTTTTCTGTTCATCTAGAAGACTTAATTTTGGTGTACATTTCTTCAACCTCTTCATCATTATGGCTTGATGTTGGTGCATAAATCATTATAACCTTTAGCTTATACCCCTTAGAAATCATAAGTAGCAGTCTTGACACCCTTGGTGATGTACTTTTGAATTCCAAAACGTTATTTTTTATAGGTTTTTGGACCAAACTTCACCTTTGCTCCTTTCACTGTTTCCATTGGTGTACAGCAGATTTCCACTTGATACACTTATAAGTGATTCATTTCTTCTTGTTTCAGCCTAACCGATGATATTCCAATTCAGATTTTCTAATTCCTTTTCCATCTCTAATATCCTGTCTTCACTGATGAGCGATCTTACGTTGTAACATGCCAAGTTTTGTTTCCGTGCATGGCAGCCTGGTCGTACCCAGAGATTCTTAGCACCCTCTGCTTCCACTCTGATCCTCTTGCTGCCGTAAGAGGGGGAGTGAAAGCTGCTGGGGACTGAGGGCCATTTGTTTTGTCTTACTGTCATGTGCTGGAGGCTGTTTCATTGGGGGGACTGCCGACCGGGCTAGCCAGGTGGGTAAAGTGCCTGCCTGGCAACCCAAAGGTCGCGGGTTCAAATCCCACCTCTTGCTTGGATCACAGTAAAAAAAAAAAAAAAAAAAAAAAAAAATGCAAAAACCTTGGGAGGTGCATTATGGCCACAGAAGCTGATGCACCAACAACTAACAAAAAAAAAAAAAAAAAAAATTGGGGGACTACACTTGAAGGTTTTGCAACCTGTGTATATACAAAGGGTACTAGGAAAGTTTTGCAATATGATGCAACAATGAATCACAATAAGCTGCTTGTTGCTGCATGTTGAGACATGTTCATACGTGCATAGTAGCCGCCGCGCCAAGTCGATGGGCTCAGTTATTCATTAGTAGTGAGAGTGTAAAGTGCTTGCGATGGCATCGTGGTCACGAAATGAGATAAGGACAGTTTTGCGGTATAATTTCGTGCGCGGTTTAACCATAGACCAGTGCTTAAAAGAAATGACTCTTGCACTAGATGATGATTGTCCACATCGTACAACGATATTCAGGTGGTATAGAGAATTCCAAAGGGGAAATTTCACTCTGGAGGATTCTGAGAGGCCGGGAAGGCCACGAACGTCAGTTACGGAGGAAAACGTTACTGCTGTGAGGAAAATGCTTGACGAAAACAGGCGAGTGACCTACCAACAGATAGAGGATACTTTGGGCCTAAATGCACCAGCAATTCGTTCGATTCTGCAAGATCATTTGCACGTGAAGAAACTTTGTTCTCTCTGGGTGCCGCATCAACTGACTGAAGAGCAGATGACACGACATGTGACTTGGTGCCGGGAGATGTTAAAAAAGTTTGATAAGGGACAATCTCGGTATGTGAACAACATCGTGACAGGTGACGAGACTTGGCTGTACTATTACGATCTGCTGCCGACCAAGGCTCAAAACAAAGTTTGGGTCTTTGATGATGACGACACACCCGTAATTGTCAGAAAATCCCGATCTGTAAAGAAGAAAATGATAGCTGTATTTTTCAAATCGAGTGGAATTGTGGAGCGTGTCGTTTTGGACACGCAGAAGACAGTCACAGCTAAGTGGTATACTGAACAATGCCTGCCTAAAGTCATTGGATCTATGAAGAACCTGCGGCCAAAGTCAAGAATGAACACCTGGTACCTCCATCACGAAAATGCTCCAGCTCACCGCGCCAAAGCCTGCACCGAATATTTGACCACGACAGGACTGAAACTTCTCGAGCACACTCCCTACAGTCCAGACCTTGCTCCCTGCGACTTTGCACTGTTCCTGCATGTGAAAATGAAGCTAAAAGGGAGGCGGTTTTCCAGTGATGAGGACCTTCTACGGGCTTGGGACAACGAGTGTGCTTTACTCCCTAGTGAAACTTGGCAGAACTGGTTTAAAGATTGGTTTCGGAGGATGGAGAGGCGTATTGAATGTAGAGGAAATTACTTTGAAAAAATTAAATAAACAAAGCTGTATTGCAAAACATTCCTAGTACCCTTTGTGTGTATATATATATATATATTTAAGTTAGAAGTATTAAAGAGAGAGAGAGAGAAAATTGCAAACAGATGGAATTGTAAAGAACACAAATGCCAAAACTAGCAGGTAAGAGAAAAATTAAGGTGGAAGATAGGGAAAGAATGTGAAGAACCTAAGAGATGCATCAAATTATCAGAAATTAAATACATAATGCAGCTATTTCTTTGGGGGACTAAATTTGAAGGTGTTACAATCTTTAAAATTGAAAAAACAAACTTCATGTGCGTGTCAGGTGTAAACAACCACTTTTGTTACAATATAGAGCATGACCACTTCCATGTTAAAGAGTGCATTGACAGAAATGGTTCAATACTGTTGAGATGCACAAATAGAACTACTGACTCTGGCTACTTCCTATTATTCATATTTTACTTAACTATGGTGTTAGTGTGATGACATATAGCTGATGTCAGCCGACCGGGCTAGCCGAGTGGGTAAAGTACCTGCCCGGCAATCCAAAGGTCGCGGGTTCGATTCCCGCCTCGGGCTTGGATCAAAGTACTGCAAAAACCTTGGGAGGTGCAATATGGCCACAGAAGCCGATGCGCCAACAACTACCAAATCAAAAAATCATAGCTGATGTCAAGTAGTTGGAAACATGCTTTTGCAACTGAAGTGACTGCAACAATCTCATCATGGATAGAACAGATTGAAGACTAACAGATGTACAATACATTTACTTGAATACAATGTATAAAAGTAATTCCTAATAAGTTAGTTAACATAAGATATAGAAGATTAGTTAAATATTCAATACCTTAAAACACTATTCTGGGTATTGTCTGCTAACACCAGGGATAAGTAATGGCATCACTGCAGAAGGTGGTGGCACTTTCCGCAGTGATGCCATTCTCCACCACCTTCTCCAGTGGTGCCACTGCCTTTTGCACAACAAATCCCTATGTGTATAAAATAAGTTTGTCATTATCACAAATTTTTTAAACCAGTTGTTAGGGGAATGAATGACTTCAGAAATGAATTGTCTTATCAGAACCCCAACCAACAGCAGAATTGCTTAAGTACTGGTCTTGTTAAGTAATTCTGGCTTTGTAATTCAACTCTAACTTCAACTTGTGGCTTTGTTGAAACACAGCCATGAGTTAGGGTTGAATTTGAAAGTGTCTGCAATTCTGCCTAGACATGATAGGAGGGAGTATATGATGAAAGCCTTGTCAATCAGTTTGGCCCTGGAGAGATTATGCAAGGCTCATGGGGGTAGAATTTTTCTCAGCCTGGTCTGTGCTTGTTAACAGGAGAGACTCTTCCAAAGGGATGGGATACACTTAAATAGAAATGGTGAAGAATCTTTGCTGATGCTATTGAGGTAGTGTTAGGTGGGTGGGAAAACTGCTAGCTTGGGGGATACACAGACTGATAGATTAACTGTAGCCCCTAGCAGAGGTGAAAGTGATTCTTGCACTGCTTTTATTGGAATGAGCAGCAGCCTGGAAAACAAGGTGCTGGGGATTTTGGGGACTGCCGGGAGTCATTGCGGAACAAGTAAATACATGGGCTGTGTTAGGGTAGCTAGGAATAAGAACAGGTGCATGTATACTTGCATATACACCAATGCTAGGAGTTTAGTAAATGAATTTGAGGTGCTGGCCAAGACATCAAAGGCAGATGTTGTTGGGATATCAGAAACGTGGTGTCACACAGATATAAGGAATGCAGAATTGGAATTTGCAGAGAACAATGTGTACAGGAAGGATAGATAGGATAGGAATGGTGGAGGAGTTATACTGTTAGTTATGAAACACAATCTAAGGAAGTGCATCCAGTTGATATGGGTGGACAGTGCAATTACTAGTCAGTTTGCTGTGACATAACCACTGAGAAGCAAAATTTGAGAGTAGGAGTGTGCTATAGGCCTAAAGACTGACAGGTATAATGAACAACTGTACAGACAAATAGTGGGCCAATAAATCACATTGTCTTATAATGGAGGATTTTAACTTCCCAGATATTGACTGGAACTTGTAGACTGGTCACTTGCACACTCGCAAGACTTTTGTGGATTTATTGGATGACTGTTTTCTACAGCAGCATGTTCGAGAGGAAACTAGAGAGAGTACAGGCAAACCCCGTATAACACAGTACTTCTACAACATGGTTTGAGAATTGCGGGAAATCTTGCATAACATGGTATTTTTGGGTTTTTGTGCTGGGAAAACCCTGCTTTGCTTATCACTTTCACTGTTTTAAATTTTACAATAAAAAAAAAAAGTCAGTAAACAGAAATATAAATTAGTTAGTATGTATGTATTACAGTACGTATTAATTAAGCTATGTACGTAAGTGTGAATTTTATTTTATTTTGCTAGCTGGAAAATATTCTTCCATTTTTCACGTATTGTTTGACTTTGTTAATTGGCAAGGCAATAAAGTGAAAATTGTGCTTTATATCTTTAAAGCGGGAGTCCACTGTATTTTGTTGGAAGATCCCTGGGTTATGTTCTGTGCTATTGAACTTGTGCTTGTTTGAGACCATAAAAAATTGTGGCTTCGTAGCATGCAGTTCATGACTTTTAAAGAGTGCAGAAGAGATTGTGCTTAGCAGTGATGAAGAGGAAGAAAATTTAACATGGTTTTGCTTTACACGAGATTATGTAGGAACCAAACTAACGTGTTATACGAGGGTTACCTGTAATACACTTGATCTGATTATCAGTAGTAATTCTTCATGCATTAAAAATCTGCAGATAAAAGGATCCACGAGGTGGCTGATGTGGGATTTACTCAAATATGTAATTCCCGTCAGGGGTAAAGGGAAGGGATTTTGCTTTCGTAAAGGTGACTACACTGGTCTGAGATAGTTTTTTTTTTTTTTTTAATTCTATACAGTGGGACCCACTGATGATGTTACCAACAGCAAATTCTAAATAGGAAGCATTCAAAGAATTAATCTTAGAAGATACTAGGCTTTTCTTACTAACTAAGAAATATTATTCAAAATTTAGGCCTAAATGAATGTCAGATGAACTAATAAGACGTACGGCAGAGAAGAAAAATTCATGGAATGCATATAAATTATCAGGTGACACAGAAATCTGTGGTAGGTATCATCTGCTCTGTAATAAAGTCACAAAGGAGGTTGCAAAGAAAAGTATTCTTTACTTATGTAAACTCTAGAAGGAAGAGAATGAATCAAATTGGTCCACTTGATATCGAATGTTCAGCTGTTGAAGATCCTGCTCAGGTAGCTGACAAACTGAATGAGTATTCTGCATCTACATTCACACATGAGGAATTATTTAGGGAGAGGGAATGGCCGAATTTCATTAAACTCGGGCAGTTAGCTAAATGATTTGGTAATAACTGTGAGCAAAGTGGAGGAGAAATTGTTGAAGTTAAACATAAGAAAGGCAGCTGGGGTGGACGGGATCTATACAGTTAAATTAAAGGAGGCAGCAAAGGAAGTAAGAAAACCCTTAGCCACAATTATAAGCACTTCTGTGGACTCGGGGGGGGGGGCGGTTCCCATGGAATGAAGATGTGCAGATGTCATCCCAATTCACAAAGCAGGATTAAAGGGTGGCACAAGTAATTATAGACCTGTTAGTTTAACTTCTGTTCCAGGGAAATTAATGGAGGCACTGATTAAAGAAGCATTGTAGGTTTGTTATTTGGTTTTTAGGAGCATTAGCAACTAAGACCATATTGCTCCGGGATATGCGGTGGTCATTCTCTGACCTTTCCACATCCTCCGTATTTGGTGGTGATGGGCTCGAACCCCGGTCTAATCAAGAAGTGTGTGTGCTATGCACTGCTGCTCCTTCCCACCTGGCTATGGAGGCACCTAAGCATTGTAGGAACGTCTAGACAAGACTGCAGCTATAGTTCAGACAGCATGGGTTTGTGAAGGGTAAGTCTTGTCTGATCAATTTGATTGGATACTATGATGTGGTCACAAAGGAACTGGATGCAAAAAATAATTTTGATATCATATATTTGGATTTTAGGAAAGCCCTTGGTACTGTTGCACATGAAAGACTACGTTACAAATTGGAGCAGTATGACATTAAGGGCAAATTGCTGCTATGAATAAAGGAATGGTTGAGTGGGAGAAGGCAGAGAATGGTAATCAAAGGACACTGCTCTTTGTGGACTAATGTTATTAGTGGAGTTCCTCAGGGTTCGGTGTTGGGTCCATTGTTGTTTTCTGTCTTTATTAATGATACTGATGAAGGTATATCAGGCTTATGACCAAGTTTACAGACAACACGAAAGTTGGCAGGGTTGTTAATGACACTAATTACAGTACGCTACTGCAAGGATATAGAAAAGTTGAGCAGATGAGCTGAGAGGTGGCAACTGAAGTTTAACGTTGACAAATGTAAAGTACTGCATATACGTAGCAGTAACCCCAGAGTAACATATCAACTGTGTAGGGTGGTAGAAAATGAAAAAGACCTGGGATAATTGTGCAGTCAGATATGAAGTTTTCTGAGCAATGCAGATGGTCTGCAAGAGTAGCTCATGGTGTCTTGTCGATGATATACAGGAATATTTTTTTTAGCAGGTATTATACAAGGGGAGGTGATTATCCCCTTGTATAAGGCAATTGTGTGGCTACACCTTGAGTACTGTATACAGGTCTGGAGGCCTCATTTTAGGAAGGTTGTAGAGCTGCTGGAACGAGTACAGAGAAGGGCAGTGAGATGGTGAATGGAACAAAGAGTTGACCTTACAAAGGAAGGCTAAAGTTCTGCAAATTGCAGTGTCTGGAGAATTGGCACCTGCGATGTGATCTGATTGAAGTATATAAGGCCTTAAATGGTTTGAGCAAGCTCAACACTGATGGGTTCTTCCTTTTGCCCAGATTAGTTGCTTGAGGGGACATAAATTCAAATTGAGGAAAGACAGCTGTAGAATAGATGTGTGGAAATTTTCCTTTAGTCAGTGGGTTTGTTTATTGCTGGAACAAACTCCCATCTGTCATTGTAGAAGTTGACAGCTTAAATAAATTCAAGGCAGCACTAGACAAACATTTGGAGTCAATGGATGGGTGAAATGGGAAGGGTTTTTTTTTTTTTTTTTTTTTGACTGATGCTATATAAGCTTGCTTTCGTATGCCCGTACTAATGCTAACAAAACCATGCCATATCAGTTATTCTAATTATTGATTAGCAAGTTCATTCAGCCAATAACCACCAATTGGGAAAGATCATCCAAGTGTCTTTAACCTTTTCCAAATTTTATTCCCTTTTTATTCTTAACCTGTATGTATTAATTTAAAAAAATGGTATATGGAATTTTAAATGGATTGAGTAAACTTAATTCTGATGGAATCCATACTATTTATTGGACAAAAGCACAAGAGGATTTATACTTAATTTTAAAAAAAGAGGTAGCAGAACATGTGAAAAAATTTGGTTTCAGTTAGGGATTAATTGTTGGAACAGGCTTCCTTCTGGTATTGTGAAGTGGGTAGTTTGAATAAATTAGACAAATTATATAAGGGATGAGCTAATGAATTTGGTAGAATTTTTTTTTTCTTCCTCCCCTCTGGTGCACTATAAACTTGCTTACTAGCATCGTTTTTGCCACTAAAATTCTGCAGTTAATTAATTTTAGGAATAAAATGACCTTTATATATTTTTTCTTTATTTTATTATATAATCTAAGTTTGTTTATATATTAATTTGAATAATTACATATAGAGATTTGCTAATTTAAACCATAATGTGACTGTTGTAATAAACTTCCCTGGTGTTGTAATGAAGGTGGATAGCTTTAAATTTAATCAAAAGTTTGGACAAATTAGTGGAAGGAATGGACATTGGCTAGTGCTGTACAAATCTTGCTTTCTTTGCATTATATTGTTAACACTAATCCAGCTCAATAGTCATTCAGTGATAATCAGTGAAGAGGTTTAATATCCCTGAATTTATTCAAATGCAAAGAAATCTATATCAGTGTACTGTACTACAGTCTTTTTCATATTAAAGGTGTTCTTCCTCCTACTCTTCAGGAGTGAGTTAAATTATTTTTGTGTGAGTATCTGAAATTTACTCCCACTCTAGGGGTAGGAATGATCTCTTCAGTTTCTCTAGATCTCCTGTTCCCATTTCCCATCCAAACGTTTCCAAGACTCCCTCTCTCCCTACTATGATAGAACAGGTATTATGGGAGTTTTCCTCTGGTAGAAATGAAACCCACCAGATTAAACAATAAAAAGGCCCTTTAAGGTCAGGAATAAAATAGAGAAGGTTTTTTGCTGCCACCAACCAAACAAGTTGAAAAACTCAACAGAAGTGGTGTCTCTTTATCAGTCAGTTTGACAATGATAATGCTAATTTAAGGAAATAAAATAAAGAGTGCCCATATATAAGGAAAGGCTGGAAGAAATTTCTGATGTGAAAAACTCCAAAAATTCGTGTGAGATGTTTCCTTTTCTAGTTTAAGGTCATCTCCAGCTGAAATCATAAATCAACAAAAAGAACAGTCTGCCCAATGAAATACAAATAGAAGCTGGGCATTGTGTATAAAAAAAAAAATAATAATAATATAAAAAACAAGAAATTAAAATACTGAGAAGTAGTAGAGTAAGAAAGTTAACTACTGATGCAATCTCTTCTAGGAAAAGCTACAAGACAACAGTAGCACCAACAGTTATAGCAAAGTTTTAGAGAACTCTGCATGTTAAGTCTCTCCTACTCGTAAAATAGTATTTATCTCAAGAGATATGTATTTTTTAGAAGAAAGTGATATTGTTTATAATGTACAAAAAAAAAAAAAATCTGGTGCTGCTTATTACTACTCTATAGAACAGTGGTGGTCACTCACCCTTATTTCACTTAAAAGGACTAGTGCACCCTAGAATAAAAAATTAAATATGTTTAATATATTTTTTTATTTATAAAATCACATAATTTTAAAAGATCACAAATAAAAAAAATACAACAAAATTACATTGAAGTTCAAATACAAATGCATGTACTTGAACATGCATGATCAAATAAAGCCACATGATCAAACAAAGCTGCATATTGAAGTATTAAAAAACAATTTTTTGTAATGTAATTGAAAATAAAAATTAAAGTTTTCATAATTAATATATACTGATTTATTGCAGATTATCTTGTGCGCCCCTAGGGGTGTGCACAGTCCACTTTGGAGACACTGGTATAGACAACCCACAACAGTAGAAAAAAATTAATTTTTTTTCCAGTGTTGTAGTTTGTCTATACAGTACTTAATTTTTTACAAAGTTTAAAAAAAAATTATACAATTTTAATTTAACCTTTGACCATTCATGCTTCTGTATGGAAGAGCTCACATGGTATTTAACGTGTTTTTTTTTATATAAAATTTTTAGCTTTTGCATAATTTAAAATATTTTATTAATTAGGATTTCACATAATTTATGCCATTTCTTTTCTGAAATTTGTTGGACCTCAAATGCATGAGTTTTTTTTTTTTTTTTTGCCTAGTTTTTCATTGGGACCTTGCAAGAAGAACAAATTTCAGAAAAATGCAAATAATTTTTAAAGAACAACATCATAATATCATGATGTAGACATATTGTCTATAATTCATACTCTGCCCACCCTGAAAGGCAGTGGGGTAGGAATTATGATTGCTAGATGAGCATTATTTGTATACTCCCAATAATTACAATTGTACGAATGTACAATTGTAATTATTGGGAGTATACAAATAATGCTCATCTTTCAGCCAGGTAGCATCTGTCTGCTGACAAAAAAAAAAAAAAAAAAAAATAGGTAACCTCTCATAACTCAATGAAATTATCACCATCAATACAGAAAGGAATCCTCCCTCCAAATCAGGCATCAGGAGGTGGATTCAGAATGTTCGAGCAACAGGAAATGTGATTGACCTGTCTTGAAGTGGACATCCACGCATGTCTCAAGAAACCACTAAAAATGTCCAAGCAGCATTGGACATTTTTAGTGGTTTCTTGAGACATGAAGCATGACAAATCGATTTTTGAAGTCCTCAAAAATCGATTTGTCATGCTTTGTGTGAACTGCAGTTGGCAAAATCAACAATCCATAAAGTTTTTTGCATAAGCAATTACACCTTGATGCATACAAAGTGCAAGTTGTCCACACTTTGCAGCAAAATGACCTTCATCAGCACTATGTTCCATGTTGGCTTCAATTGATGAAGACAATGAATACCTAAAGAAAGAAGATGCTTTTCATTGATGTAGCCACTTTCCACATCTGGATATGTGAGTTGCCACGTTTGGATACGAGGTTCCGAAAACCTGCATGATATTCATGAACACATATGTGATACCCTCAAATTAAACATTTGGTGTGAACTCATGCATGATAGGGTCCATTTTTATTTTATGAGAAGAGCATCACAGGAAATGTTTATCTCTGCATACTACAGGGGTTTGTGATCCCTCAGCTGGAAGAGTTGCACATTCATCATTTTTTGACAGAATGGCACAGCTGTACATTGGAATGTAAATATTTTTCATTTTCTGGATGAAACATTTCCTGGTAGATGGATGGGCCAATTACCTGACCTCCATGCCCTTAGATTTTTCCCTATGGGGGTACCACAAGGATTTTGTGCACAGAAAGTCTGTTGCTAATGTTGAAACTGTTCACACAAAGATAACTGAAGCAATCAAAACTGAACTGTGAATGTTGATATGCCCAGCCCCTGCATTAGTAGAGGCATTTGATGCAAGAAAGCAAGCAAGCTTATGCAGCATCAGCCAAAATAAAAAAGAAATAAATAAATAAATAACCACTTCCACTTCACCCCTCTGTTCGTTCGAAATACCTGTCCAGCTGAGCCTTAAACTTATTTAGGCTATCAACTTCCACGACAAGGGATGGAAGTTTATTCCACCAACCAACCACCCGCTGGATAAAGGCAAATTTCCTCACATCTATCCTACATCTGTCTTTTCTCAATTTGAATTTATGCCCTCTCAGGTGATTATTCTGAGCAAGAGGAAGAATCCCATCAGCATTGAGCAAGCTCAAACCATTCAAGGCTTTATACACCTCTATCAGATCACCTCGCTGGTGCCTAGTCTCCAGACACTGTAATTTGCAAAACTTAAGCCTTTCTTCGTAAGAGCACCCCTTTGTTCCATTCACTAGTCTTGTTGCCCTTCTCTGTACTCGTTCCAGCATCTCTACATCCTTCTTGAAATGAGGCCTCCAGACCTGTATACAGTACTCTAGGTGTGGCTGACCATTGCCTTATACAATGGAATAATCACCTCCTTATCCCTGCTAGAAAAATTCCTATATATCATCGACAATACACCATGAGCTACTCTTGCAGCCTGTCTGCACTGCTCAGAAAACTTCATATCTGCCTGCATAACCACCCCAGGTCCCTTTCATTCTCTACCACAGAGTTGATACGTTGCTCTGGGGTTGCTGTTTCCCATATGTAGTACTTTACATTTGTCAATGTTAAACTTCATTTGCCACCTCGAAGCCCATCTGCTCAACCTTTCCAGATCCTGTTGCAGTAGCATAGTGTCAGTAGTGTCCTTGACAACCCTGCCAACCTTCGTATCATCGGAAAACTTGGACATTAAGCTTGATATACCATCATCAATATCATTTATAAATACAGAAAACAATAATGGACCCAATACTGAACCCTGAGGGACTCCACTAATAACATTAGTCCACGATGAGCAGTGTCCATTGATTACCACTCTCTGTCTTCTCCCCCTCAACCATCCCTTTATCCACAGCAGCAATTTGCCTCCAATGCCACACTGCTCCAATTTGTGCAGCAGTCTTCCATGTGCAACAGTATCAAAAGCCTTTCAAAGATCCAAGTATATAATATCAAAGTATATAATATTCCCTGCATCCAGTTCTTTTGTGACTGCATCATAGTATCCAATCAAATTGGTCAGGCAAGACTTCCCCTTAACAAAACCATGCTGTTTCTGAGCTATGACTGAAGTCTTGTCTAGATGATCCTGCAGTATCTTTAACCAGTGCCTCCATTAATTTTCCAGGAACAAAAGTTAAACTAACAGGTATATAATTATTTGGGTCGCCCTTTGATCCTCCTTTGTGAATTGGGGTTACATTTGCACATCTCCAGTCCATGGGTACTTCCCCTGAATCCAAGGAAGCTCTCATAATTATGGCTAAGGGTTTGCTTACTTCCTTTGCTGCTTCCTTTAATATAACTGGATAGATCCCATCCACCCCAGGTGCCTTTCTTGTATTTATCTTCAACAATTTCTCCTCCACTTTACTCTCAGTTATTACAAGATTCTCTAGCTTACTGCAGGAGTTGAATACACCTCTGGCATTCCCCTCACTGAATAACTCCTCATGTGTGAATGTCGATGCAAAATATTCATTCAGTTTGTTAGCTACCTGAGCAGGATCATCAACAGTTGACCCATCGATATCAAGTGGACCAATCTGATTCATCCTCTTCCTCCTAGCGTTTACATAAGTAAAGAACTCTTTGCTGTTTTTCTTTGCATCCCTTGCCAAAGATTTCTTGTAATCTGCCTTCGCCTGCCTAACTTTCTTTGTAACTTGGTTACAGATCAACTTGTATCTATCATAGGCTTCTGTGTCACGTATTAATTTGTATGTATCCCATGCATTTTTCTTCTCTGCCATATGTCTCATTAGTTCATCTGACATCCACTTAGGCCTAAACCTTGAACAATATTTCTTAGTAGGTATGTAAAGCCTAGTAGTTTCCAAGATAAGTTCTTTGAATGCTTCCCATTTTGAATTTGCTGTTGGTAACATCAGTTGGTCCCACTGTATAGAATTTTTAAATACTGTCTCAGTCCATCGTAGTCGCCTTTACGAAAGCAATAACCCTTCCCTTTGCCCCTAATGGTAGTTACCTCTTTGAGTAAATCCCACTTCAGCACACTGATCACTGCCACCTAGTGGTTCATTTACCTGCAGATTCTTAATGCATGAAGAATCACTAATGATAATCAAATCAAGAGTATTACTCTCTCTAGTTGCCTCCCGAACATGCTGATGTAGAAAACAATCATCCAATAAATCCACAGAAGCCTTGCTAGTGTGTGAGTGACCAGCCCCCAAATTCCAGTCAATATCTGGGAAATTAAAATCCCCCATTATAAGACTCTCTGATTTACTGGCCCACTCTATTTCCCCATACAGTTTCTTATTATACTCATCAGAGTCATTAGGCCTATAGCACACTCCTACTGTCAATTTTGATCTCCCAATGCTTATGTCACACCAAACTGACTCGACACTGCACTGTCCAGCAATGTCGACTAGCTTCACTTCCTTGGATTTTATGAATTTCTTAACTAATAGCATAATCTTAGGTGATAGATGACTTTCATCAACCAGTGAAATACCACCACTTTGCTTATTGGATTCTTGAAGTGGTGAAACCCATGTTTAGTCTCTAGAGCAAAGTTTCCGGCATCCCCCTTCCCCCCATACTTCCCTTCAACCCATGCACGGTACTAAGTACTATAGGTTTTGATACCTTTCGTGTTTGGGGTTTTCATAAAAAATAAAAAATAATAAAAAAAATAACCCATCCTCCCTTCCTATCCTGTCTATCCTTTCTGTAGACATTTTACTCCCCAAATTCCAGTTCTGCATTCCTTATATCTGTGTGACACCACGTCTCTGAAATCCCCACAATATCTCCCTTTGATGTTTTGAGCAATACCTCAAATTCATCAAATTTATTTACTAAACTCCTAGCATTGGTGTACACGCAAGTATACATGCACCTGTTCTTTTTCTTAGCTACCCTAACACAACCTATGTGTTTATTTGTACCCCAATAATTCCCAGCAGTCTCTGAACTATCCTGCATCTTATTTTCCAGGCTGCAGCTCATTCCAATAGAAGCAGTGCAAGAATCACTTTCACCTCTGCCAGTGGCTACTGTTAATCTATTAGTCCTTGTATCCCCCCAATCTAGCAGTTTTCCGACCCACCTAACACTGCCTCGATAGCATCAGCAAACATTATTGCACCCTTTCTATTTAAGTGTATCCCATCCCTGTAGAAGCAGTCTCTCCTGTTAACAAGTGCAGACCAGGCTGAAAAAAATTCTACCCCTTGAGCCTTGCACAATCCTTCCAGGGCCGAATTGGTAAGAAGTGGAATTTTGCATGTTCTAAGGGCCAATAAGGATGCACATATTCAGGTGTATTGAATGGCATATTAAAGAACAAAACTTTTGGAGTTTCATAATAATTTGAATAAGACTGCATTGCTCTGTATTTTGGTTGTGACATATTTAAATTTAAAAAATGAACAGGAATTTATGGATGCCCTGTACAGTAATTGACACTGAAATCCAAATCAGTTTTGAGCTTAAAATTGTGAGATTTATACTGGATACAAACGATTTTTATTACACTTGATGGCTAATGATAAATGAAGTAGGCTCTATACTCAGCCACTCTGATAATGACAGTGTTTCAAACTCAAATTTGGAGTTCATTATCAAGTTGTGAAGCTCATGATTAGTCTAACCTAGGATACTGAGGTAACCACCAGTTTTACAAGGCAGATGCTCTTTTTCAAGACTTGATAACAAATTCCAAAGTTGTGCAAAATCATAATGAGAGCAAAATCGGAGTGGTTGTGTGCAGAGCCTACTTCATTTAGTCATTAGTGTAATAGAAAGCATTTTGTATCCAATATATGAGGTCTGGAGGCCTCATTTTAGGAAGGATGTACAGTTGCTAGAAAGAGTACAGAGAAGGGCAACAAGATTGGTGAGAGGAACAATGGGGTTCTCTTATCAGGAGAGGCTTAAATTCTGTCAGTTGCAGAATCTGGAGACTAGGCACCTGCAAGGTGATCTGATTGAGGTGTACAAGGCCTTGAATGGTTTGAGCGGGCTCAATGTTGATGGGATACTTCCACTTGCTGAGATTAAGAACCTGAGGGGGCATAGATTCAAATTGAGGAAAGACGGTTGTAGAATAGATGTGTGGAAGTTTGCCTTTAGTCAGCAGGTAGCTGATCGCTGGAACAGACCATCTGTTGTGGAAGTTGGTAGCTTAAATAAATTTAAAGCTGAACTAGACAAACATTTGGAGCGACTAGATGGGTGAAATGGGAAGGGTATTTATTTTTTTTTGATACTCTATAAGCTTGCTTTCTTGCATCATATGCCTCAGCTAATGCTAATATCTCACACTTTTAAGCTCAATCCTGATATGGAGTAAGTATCAATCATTTTATAACTTTAATTTAGTTTGTCAATTTTTTTTTTTTTTTTTTTTTTTAACATTTGCCATATTACTCATTAATTCCTTCAGTCCACACATTTATATAACCTATAATTATATACTTATGGGAAAAAATAAATACTTGCTGGATTTTTATCTATTCAATTTTGAAGTTTGGGATGGCTTGACAGCTCTTTCTAAAAGAGCCAAATATAAAAGTTTGTGAAAATCCATAAAGATCCAAAAACAGCCACTTTACAGAAACATGTGCCATACACTTCTCACGAATATTTTAAACCAGGGTTTGGAGGACATGGGTGGATGGTGTCCCTTCTAGTTCCAGAGCTGGTGTGACCATCTGATGTAATTGGGAGTTGCCTACCTTCCTAAAACCACATAAATAAAGTACACACCTAGTCCTGTTCTAAAAAAGACATTTCCATCACTATTCTGAACATGTCCCTAAATTGTCAAGTTTTAACTTTGGCAGAAAAAAATAAATAACAACAAATTATATATGATGGAGGCCAGAAAAAAGCTGATGTGGTAAAAGAATAAAATTCTGCCAATAATAATTAAAAACAGATCTAAAATTTTACCTGAACTAGCTAAATCTAGAGATATTCATCGGGCTAGAACCAGTTTCTAGAGTTCAGGAGACCAGATGCAAGAATTAATGTTGATGAAGAGGAGGAGTCCTTGGATGGTATTTATTGCCCTCTTCAATCTGGGATCCAGGTGTGTTTCACCCAGTGTATCCCCATAAGGACCAGTCCTGCATGACATTAACATATTTGAATTTGTTACTTTTGCATAGGTGCCTCTGTAGCCAGGTGGGCAGGAGCAGCAGTGTGTAGCACACACTTCTTGATTAGACTGGGGTTAGAGCCCATGACCACCAAATACGGAGGATGCAGAAAGGTCAGTGAATGACCACCACATATCCCCAGAGCAATATGGCCTTAGTTGCTAATGCTCCTAAAAACCAAATAACATAACATAACTTTTGCATATTTCTGAAGAATCTAGTGCATACTATTTACTTTGACATTATATTTATTCAAAAATATTTTACTGATGACCAAATTCAGAATTAACTTGTTTTTCATACATACTTTGTTTTAGTCAGTGCTGTGAAGCTTCAGACAAAGTATCTCTCTTAGCTTCACTTGTTATTTTCTGTATCCAATCTGAAAAAAAAATTCCTTAATCCCAAAATCTAGTCTACTAGGACCAAAACTAGAAGATGCAGAGAAGATAAAAGGAAATCTGTTGAGTCTGTTTCTCTTCAATATAGCAACTGACTTCAGTTGATAAACATATCCCATCCACATGCTGACCCAAAATCTGGAGAGCATCTTAAATAAGTTGTCTGCCTTACAACCCCTTCTCCTCCCAGAAGCTGAATTCATTTGCCTCACTGAAACCTTGCTTTCAAACCATAAACAATCAAATGCAAGTATCAGTTGGCACTAGCTAAAAGTATTTTAAAATCCAGAAAAACCCAAACAGGCTTCCTTTTTCAAGATTGACTTGACAAGGCTTTGCTACAGTAGTTTTGTAGTGATTTACTGCAACATTTGCCAAGAAGGTCAAGATCAAAGTCTGCCTTACCAACTTCCCCTGATCACACTAGGAATTTCTTGGCCCCTCACAAATATAAATGGAAACCTTGACCATTATCATAGGTGACATCAACTTACCAATGCCAAGTCATCACAATGTCAAGGAGGAACTGACTGTACACTCAACTTTTGGCCTCACACAAGATTTCAACTCCCTCCAGAGGAACTCTAGTTTATCTCTTCTATCATAACATTTTGCATCATAAAAAAATGCATTTAATCTCCTTTTAGGAGGTAAAATGCATTTTTTTTCACCTTCTAAGAGAGGAGTGTGGTCAACCCTGACCACACCCCTCTCTATTTTCTGGGAAAATTTTCTGAAACAGGCATGGTTACGACTATCACAATCTCAGAGAGAGGTTTTTCAATAAAGTGCCTTTTGAGATATCCAAGAAGACATCAAGTTGCTCCACCATAAGGAACAATTTGATGTCTTCTTGGATCTCTCAGTAGCATTGAAGAAGATGCTGCTACTACTATTACTGGAAGCTGCCTACCACCTTTTATTCAAACCAGTTTAATTTCTGCCTTGAGAACCTCTAGAAGTGTTTGCATTGGACACTATACAAAACAGTAATTCAATCAATCTCTTAAACCAGTATTCATCATTTCAAAACAGACAATGCAAAAAATTCCACTCACAAGCTATCTCCTTCAAGAAGCACGGAGCATTCTTTATTAAACTCAATAAAAGAAAAAAAGTACATCACGATAACATCAGTTAGAAACTAATGTCATCTAAAAGAATTACACCTAAAGTTCCTCAAAGTTGACCTGAACCACAAATTACTTCACAGTTGAAGACAACACATCAGCAATATAATAGCTATCCAAGATTATCTGGGACATTCTGTTTTGCTCTCCACCCTCACAATCCAACTATTGAAATAATAAAAATCACTCGGGGAAAACCTTATTAAAATTATTACTGGTCTACCAGACAATATCGTAACTAGTCCAGATGGCATTGTGAAGATCTGCAATCTATATATCATCAATGAATGTTCAAGCATGGCTACATACCTGATCTCTGGTAGCAATACCTAGTCAAGCCTACCTAAAGTAAGAAAATCTAGAACATGCCTAAATATCTTTGAAAAAAAAAAAAAATTCTTTCCCTTTAGTTTTGCATTGCTTTGGGCACCACCCAACACTTCCATTCTGTCATCAAGGGGCATTCAGTAACTCCTAATTGCCTTTATCCTTTTACTACAGAGGATGTCCCACCATAAGAAACAACTTGACAGCCAAAACATCTATGCATTGGATAAGGTGCCTCCATAGCCAGGTGGGAAGGAGCAGCAGTGCGTAGCACACACTTCTTGATTAGACCGGGGTTAGAGCTCGTCACCACCAGATGCGGAAAGGTCAAGGGAATGACCACCGCATATTCCCATAGCAATATGGCTTTAGTTGCTAATGCTCCTAAAAACCAAATAACAACAAACAAAGCATTGGATATATCCATCAATATATCAGGATTCAAGACAGTCTGCTAAATCTCATTATGAACATTCTAAAGGATAGACAAGCATTTAGGTCCTAAACAGTATTTCTTTATTGGGATGAAATGCCTAGTAGCTTCTAAGATTAATTCCTTGAATGCTTTCCATTTAGAATTTGCTGCTGGTAACATCATCATCAGTCGGTCCCACTGTATAAAATTTAAAAACTGTCAGAGACCACTGTAGTCACCTTTAAGAAAGCAAAAACCATTCCCTTTACCCCTGATGGTAGTTACATCTTTGAGTAATTACCACATCAGTACCCTGTGATTGGTGCCACCTATTGGTTCCTTTATCTGCTGATTCTTCATGCATGAATAATCACTGCTGATAATCAGATTAAGAGTATTACTCCCTTTGGTTGCCTCTCTAACATGCTATTGTAGAAAACAATCTAATAAATCCAGAAAAGTCTTGCTAGTGTGCGAATGACCAACCCACAAGTTCCAGTCTATATCTGGAAGGTTAAAATCCTCCATTATAAGACAATCTGATTTAATGGTGCACTCTAGTTTTTTGTACACTTGTTCACTGTACTCATCAGAGTCATTAGGCCTATAACACACTCCCACCTTCAATTTTTCTTTCCCAGTGCTTATGTCACACCAAACTGATGATGCTGTTTTGTGATCACTGTTGATCTTAAATGCATTGATCCTTTAACACTGTCCTTTAAAATAGTATTCACGTTGAAGCAACAAGACCTAATTCCCGTGCAATGGATGACAGAATTTGTACTTCTTAATCAGTTTCATCTTTATTTCTAAATCAATTTGTTTTGTTTCCTAGCACTGCCTCCACTGGTTGCTTTCCCTTCATCATTGTAATAAGTATATAGGAATGAAGAGAAGATTCTGAAAATTTATTTAAGTTTTTTTATATGATTGAAGATTTCAATGAAGGGGAGACACATTTCACCATAATAACGTAAAAACCCACAGAATTCCAGCTATCGGTATTATCGCAAATGCAATAAGATCGAGTTTACTACCCGTTTATAATAGATTGCCCTAACAGAAAAACCCAATAAACTGGAAAGTGCAAATTGTTTTTATTGTTTTATGGTCGTGACCTCCAGAAAGGTTCTTTAGAAAAATATGACAGAAGTGTTCAAAATTGATTCTTGTAACAGAACATATGATAATGATGAAAGTGTAGTAAATTCGGCAGCTGTACCATGTAGCCCTTGCTCTCAGCCAATAGCAGCATTTGTAAACGTGTTGGCCAAGTGTTTTTTGTTTTTGCATCCTTTAGTTAAAAGTGATTTTTGTGTTGAGCTTATTTAACATAAACTTATATAAAACTAATACAATTTCCATTATAAAAATTATCTTTTAGAGCAGTGGTCTCCAAAGTGAGGTGCATGAGATGATCCTTCATAAAATCGTGAGGGCTATTTTCCACACACACACATTATATATATCTAGATATAATGCATAGCATATAAATTCCCCAGGGGCTCACATTGAGCTGGATCTCTCTCTCAGGGTAATTTAGAAATTTTATTTTTTTGGCTGGTGCAGCATAAGCCTCGGGATTTCTTGCACCATATGACTAATAATTATTATTATTATTTATAAATAAAACAAATAGTATTGCATTACATTTACTACACTTGTTACATTAATAATTTCTTATAATTTTGTACTTGGATTTCATTTAATTTTGTCTGGTATTTTTTCATTTGTGATCTTTTAAAATTATATGTGATTTTAGATATAATGCCTTTCATGTAAATGATTTTAAAATAAAAAATGTATATATTAAACATATATTTAATTTTTTTTTCGGAGTGCACACTCATCCTTTTAAGTAAAATAAGGGTGCGTGACCAAAAAGTTTGGAGACCACTGTTTTAGAGAGTCATTAGCATTGATTGAGATAAAAAAAAATATGATATAAAATAGATAAAAAAAAATAATAATAATAAGATATAAAAGATTGAGAAAGGGTTCCAGAGTAGCAAACAGCATGCATGAGAGGATGCCACCCTTGTGGTACCCTCAGGAAATGTCAAATTTAAGCTGGACTTCATTGCAGTTGATAAGAAAGGTTCAAACAGGAGCTTACATGAATCATGGAACTCTTTGAATTATTCCTTATGCAACAAAATGTGATGCCTCCATAGCAGGTGGGCAGGAGCAGCAGTGCATAGCACACGCTTCTTGATTAGACCGGGATTAGAGCCCGTGACCGCTAAATACGGAGGATGCGGGAAAGGTCAGGGAATGACCCACCACATATCCCCAGAGCAATATGGCCTTAGTTACTAATGCTCCTAAAACCAAATAACAAACAAACAGCAATTAAAATGTCTCTCCGGACCCCCATAACTCTCTTCCTTTATCTAGTCTAAGTCTGTCTCTTCAAATCTCCGAACGTTTCTTGGCATAAAGTACCTTAAGGTGATTGAACAAAGTGACAAGATGGTCACTTACCATCTCAACTTCAACAGCCTATCTTCATGCAACTCAACATATCTCCATGGCAGTTTTTCATCAATTCAGAAATGTATGAATCCTGGGGAAGACTCATCTACCAAATATATGCACTCAACCTCTCACCTCTGATCCCCAGCCCTTATGACAACACTAGTGCAGTATCTACAAGAAACAACCAGCAGTTCCACTTCAAATATAATGCCATTGGATGCATCAGTCAAATATTCCCAGCCAATGTCATGGCAATTGTCAACTGGCTTTCTATCACTCTACAGAAAACGTTTCGGTGACATAAATACCAGTGATGCCATGTGTGATCTACACCTCTATATGCAGGTCATTGGCTTTGAATTCTCCATAATTTAATATAATAGGCAATGCAGAACTGAAAATAGTTTGTTGTGATTTTCATTTATTTACTCAAAATCAAATTAAACTGTTAATCAAATTGTCTAGATTGTAACATCAGTGTCATGTTTTTACTGATTATATAATTAATGTGTATCACTTTATGTTTAGGATTGTGTGATATATTTGTAACTGCTTTTCATTGTTTCTAATTATATGCACATTACCCGTACACCTTTCTAGCCCAATGGTTATTCCATGAGATGGGACATTTCGTTTCAAATATATAATAATAGTACTATTATCTCTCTAGTGTTATTATCCTTCTAGCTTGAGCCAACCTAAAGTTAATACTATTTTTTAATCAAATAATATCACCAAGAAGGTGATGTTGCTATTTGTGAAAATTTTAAAGATGCTATTGTGACTAGTTTCCGAACTATTTTGTTCCATCATCATTGGTGGCCCCGATTGGCACCGGTTTTGAGCAGTCAGATGTTGAACCAAATAGTTCAAAGACTGGTCACAATAGCACCATATAGTTTTTTAATAATAACAGCTTCACCTGCTTAGTGTTGTTATTCAATTCAAAATAATATCAACTTTAGGTTGGCTTGTTGGATAAACATAGCTATTTCTAAAGAGCAAAAACTCCAATGACATTAAAGAGCATAATGTTCTGTCATTGTCCTTGTAGGGAGAGTAGTGCCCCCAACAGTAAAATCTGAAAAACATCATGTTTTTCAGATTTACTAAAAACATTAGAAAAAACATTATTTTCTATGACTATTTCAATATTTGTCTTCTGCTTCATTACTAAATAGCTGATACTTATTTTTCAAAAAAATCTTCACCATGATTTAGGCATTTATCCCATCTTTACTCAGATATTTTTAAGTAACCCCAGGGGCTCACATCTGGTGAGTATGGGCTTGGCACACCCAGGGTCCTGAGCTGGATATCATCATTCTTCTGTTTCTTGATGAATCCCCCCCCCCCCTCTCTCTCTCTCTCTCTCTCTCTCTCTCTCTCTCTCTCTCTCTCTCTCTCTCTCTCTCTCTCTCTCTCTCTCTCTCTCTCAGGGTAGTTCAGAAAATTTTTTGGCTGGTGCAGCATAAGCCTAAGGCTTCCTTGCACCATATGGCTAATGATAATAATAATAATAATAATAATAATAAAATTCTTTTGGTCATCTTTGGCATTACAGTTTGATGGCTGCTTTCGCTTCATAGTCCACGTGGATGGCAGATTCTTCTACTGCATTCTGTGACACTTGTTCTCTGGTTCATCAGAGTATCTGCATCATTTTTCATCTCGCTATGTAATCCAACAATAGAAACAAAACTACAAATTCTGGGTTTCCCTAGCAGAATTCAAAGTTTTCGAATCTCCCCATGATGGAAGAGCTGGCAGTATGGTATCAAGATCAACACTGGCCTCCAGATCAAATAGTCTTATTGAGCTGCCTTTCCCCCTTCATTTGTTTCTTTGCTATATGCAATAGTGGTTCATACCTCCTACACAATATTTCTGCTGGAGAGAGAGAGAGAGAGAGAGAGAGAGAGAGAGAGAGAGAGAGAGAGAGAGAGAGACCCTCCTCCTCATTATTAGAAACTAATACTCTGTGCTAGCCTGGACATGCCCATCACTACGAACATCATGGTGCCCTGGCTCCTACATATCATTCCTCACATGTATAGGCGAACAAGTGTACCCCATTGTTCAACAGATACATTAGTCCAATTAAATTTACACCCATAGCAGTGTATAATTTAAATTTAGACATTTTGAATCATTAGCATTAGTAGAGGCATTTGATGCAAGAAAGCAAGCTTATGCAGCATCAGCCAAAAAAAAAAAAAAAAAACCCACTTCCACTTCACCCCTCTGTTCGTTCAAAATACCTGTCCAGCTGAGCCTTAAACTTATTTAGGCTATCAACCTCCACTACAAGGGATGGAAGTCTGTTCCACCAACCAACCACCCACTGGCTAAAGGCAAATTTCCGCACGTCTATCCTACATCTGTCTTTCCTCAATTTGAATTTATGCCCTCTCAGGTGATTATTCTGATCTAGAGGAAGAATCCCATCAGCATTGAGCATGCTCAAACCATTCAAGGCTTTATACACCTCTATCAGATCACCTCGCTGGTGCCTAGTCTCAAGACACTGTAATTTGCAAAACTTAAGCCTTTCTTCATAAGAGCACCCCTTTGTTCCATTCACTAATCTTGTTGCCCTTCTCTGTACTCGTTCCAGCAGCTCTACATCCTTCTTGAAATGAGGCCTCCAGACCTGTATACAGTACTCTAGGTGTGGCCTGACCATTGCCTTATACAAGGGAATAATCACCTCCTTATCCCTGCTAGAAAAATTCCTGTATATCATTGACAATACTCCATGAGCTACTCTTGCAGCCCATCTGCACTGCTCAGAGAACTTCATATCTGCCTGCACAACCACCCCCAAGTCCCTTTCATTCTCTACCACTGTCAGTGTAGTACCACAGAGTTGATACGTTGCTCTGGGGTTGCTGTTTCCCATGTGTAGTACTTTACATTTGTTAATGTTAAACTTCATTTGCCACCTCTCAGCCCATCTGCTCAACCTTTCCAGATCCTGTTGCAGCAGCATAGTGTCAGTAGTGTCCTTGACAACCCTGCCAACCTTTGTATCGTCTGGAAACTTGGACATTAAGCTTGATATACCATCATCAATATCATTTATAAATACAGAAAACAATAATGGACCTAACACTGAGCCCTGAGGGACTCCACTAATAACATTAGTCCACGATGAACAGTGTCCATTGATTACCACTCTCTGTCTTCTCCCCCTCAACCACCCCTTTATCCATAGCAGCAATTTGCCTCCAATGTCACACTGCTCCAATTTGTGTAGCAGTCTTCCATGTGCAACAGTATCAAAAGCCTTTCTAAGATCCAAGTATATAATATCAAAGCTATTCCCTGCATCCAGTTCTTTTGTGACTGCATCATAGTATCCAATCAAATTGGTCAGGCAAGACTTCCCCTTAACAAAGCCATGCTGTGTCTGAGCTATAACTGAAGTCTTGTCTAAATGATCCTGCAGTGCTTCTTTAACCAGTGCCTCCATTAATTTTCCTGGAACAGACGTTAAGCTCACAGGTCTATAATTACTTGTGTCAGCCTTTGATCCTCCTTTGTGAATTGGGGTCACATTTGCACATTTCCAGTCTATGGGTACCTCCCCTGAGTCCAAGGAAGCTCTCATAATTATGGCTAAGGGTTTGCTTACTTCCTTTGCTGCCTCCTTTAACATAACTGGATAGATCCCATCCACCCCGGGTGCCTTTCTTGTGTTTATCTTCAACAGTTTCTCCTCCACTTGACTCCCAGTTATTTCAAGATTCTGTAGCTTACTGCTAGAGTTGAATACACCTCTGGCATACCCCTCGCTGAATAACTCCTCATGTGTGAATGTCGATGCAAAATATTCATTTAGTTTGTTAGCTACCTGAGCAGGATCATCAACAGTTGACCCAACAATATCAAGTGGACCAATCTGGTTCATCCCCTTCCTTCTAGATTTTACATAAGTAAAGAACTCTTTGCTGTTTTTCTTTGAATCCCTTGCCAAGGATTTCTCATAATCTGCCTTCGCCTGCCTAACCTCCTTTGTAACTTGGTTGCATATCAACTTGTATCTATCATAGGCTTCTGTGTCATGTGTTAATTTGTAAGTATCCCATGCATTTTTCTTCTCTGCCATATGCCTCATTAGTCTTCGTATATTTATAAAAACAAGAAAAAACCTCATCATCTTCCTATATTTATAAAAACAAGATAACAAAGAGTTATACAAAAAAAATAATGCCATGCTTTTGTAATAAAAATTTGTGATGTATGCATTTATTTAGGATCGCTTAATTTTAAAATATAAGGATCCCATTTTCCCAAACTTAAGAAATAAGTAATATATGCTATCGGCAAAATGCACTGTTCTCATTACAATCACAACATGCAAAATGAAAATTAAGAAGCACCAATTCAACTTTTATATGAAAAAACAAAATTGCTTTCTCCAATAAATTTCAGGTATGATAAATATGTTCATAAATGCTCTTAAATCTTTATTCATATGAACCACTGCTTCATAAACAGCAATAAAAAACAAAAACTGGAAATGTTATCTATTAAAATACTGACGAAAAATGGGGGCTTATCCCTTCAAAAGTGCTGAGTTAAGATTCACCTGTATTTCTGTTCTTTCCTTTAAAAGTTTACAATGTGGTGCTTCATTACACCATTCAGTAAGCTGTAAAGAAAAGAGTACCAGGGGCAGACTGACTCTAGCTACATTGATTGCATACTGCCAAGTGTCAACGCAGCAAGAGGAGGAGTCAGTGTGGTCCAATGGTTGATCTGGTATGGTCTTTAGAAATCACGTGGGGGGGTGGAAAGACTATTTTCAGGGGGGGTTAGAATTTATAGTTTCGCTGCTGCTAGGTGGTCATCTCCCCCGGGTTTGTAGTGTGTTCGCTATAAGAATCTACAATATTGGAAAGTTTTTACTTTTCAAGACCTTGGGATTCAAAAATGAAAAACAATGTACACTCTTGTTAATATATAGGTAATAAACTGTAAATATATCTATCAATTCATGTTGGTAAATATATCTATCAATTAATCTTTACAAGCTGGTACCCTTCTGGCTGATTGTTGCATCTTTCTAATCCTAAGCACATTCCTTTAATTCAATCTTAGGTAAAGTGACCAGACATCCCAGATTATGCAGGACAGTCCCGGATTTCAGTCATTTGCCCCGCATACAAACAGTCCCAGATTGAACAATGTAGCCTCTATACTTAATGGCAACCACAATAGTCTTATCGAGACTATTTGCATTATGTTTGCCATTAAGGAAAATGGCCAACATAATGCAAATATGTTTGTCATTTATGTTTGCATTATGTTTGCTGGAACCAGTGGCACAACAAAGAGTTTTTTTTTTTTTTTTTTCTGTAGTAAATAAGCTGTGGAAATCAACAAAAACACAACTGACCATAGAAACGTGAAAGCAATACTACAAGTTAAGTGCAATTTTGCTAATTCATGTGAAGAATATTATTATTAGCCATATAGGCTAATAATAAATGAAATATCCAGCTCGGGACCCTGGGTGTGCCAAGCCCATACTCACCAAATGTGAGCCCCTGAAAAAAATAGCAAATAATGAAGAATTAAGAAAAATTCAATCAGCAGAAAAATAAATTTAATTATATTATTTAATTTCTCTTGTTTTTATTGAAGTATGCGATTATTATGATTCTTTTCCAGAAAAAGCTTAACTTTTTTTTCACTAAACAAAAATGAAAAACATAACCGTCTAATAAGTAGGCTTTTTCCCCCTTCTAATTACTATTTTACTCAGTTCATGTCCTTCTCGCAACCTTCTGTTCCTTACTTAGCGTAACAGGAGGGGTATATATGTACTGAATTTCAGCCTTTCTGTGAAAAAAAAAAAAAAAAATATATATATATATATATATATGATATAATATAATATAAAAGTTAGGCAAAGGTAATAAAAATAAATAAATATATATAAAGCTATCATTAGAGGCAGCAAATGCAAATCCTCCACATGAAGCCTAATTATATCTGATAATTAAAATAAATCTGATATTTAAATAAAATAAAAACATCAGCCAGTAGTACGGCAAAAAGGTAGAGCGAAACACAACGTAAAATAATATAAAATAAACAAACAGGGAAGGGAAAGTAAGGGTAATAAGACAAAAAAGTAGTCGATAATCCCCTGTATAATTTAGTCATTAAACCCAATTAATAAAAACGATGTAATTTTAAAATAATGCCAATTATAAATAATTTAGCGGTTCCTCCCCAGAAGGTACCAGTTCCAAAAGACGTGAAATATCACCAAAATGGGGGTTAAAGAAACTACAAAAAATTAAAATATCCAAATGATAGACTGACCATCATGCCCCACATCGACAGAGGACCACGAGGCCAATAATGGTCATGGAATCGCTGCATTTCTATTATTTTATTTTACGTTGTTTTACTATTACGTTGTTTACTATTATTTTACGTTGTGTTTCGCTCTACCTTTTTGCCGTACAACTGGCTGATGTTTTTATTTTATTTTAAATATCAGATTTATTTTAATTATCAGATATATATATATGCATATAGACTATATTTGTTTGTTTTTTTAAGTGTGATATTTTATTTTACAAGTTTAGTTCAGAGAATGTATTTAATTTATATTTTGTATGTGAATATTTTTTAATATAAAAAAAATTAAAAAATATGTGTATATTGTTTTTAGGGGATTGAAAAATCCCCCCCCCCTAGATGTCCCGCATTGGAATACTAAGGATCTGGTCACTTTAGGCTTAGGGCTCTATACACAGCGTATAAATTGATTCTAAATTTCAGACGATTTTTTTTTTTGCTTCAAATGGCGACTTTGAGCAAGGATATATTATGATTTGCCATATGGTGCAAGGAAGCCTGAGGCTTTTGCTGCACAAGCCAAAAGAAAAAAGAAAAGGGAATCACCAAGAAAGAGAAGAATAATATCCAGCTCTGGATCCTGAGTGTGCCAAGCCCATACTCACCAGATGTGACCCATACTCACCAGATGTGAACCCCTGGGGGTATCAGCAAATTCGCTGCCTTCTTTTTATTGTTTATGTATATTGTTTACAATATATATAAAAATGCGCAAAACAATTTTCTTGTTACACGCAAATTCCACACACTTTACGCCCACGCTTTTCAGCTTGTACGCAGTCTCCACATCTGCCAATCTGAGATTATAAGAGTAAGAATGTAACAACGCAACAATAGTTACCTTGCTTAGTGTTCATTTTAACTTTGCATTTGCCTATATGACCGATTAGGCCTTGAAGGTTCAGGAAATAATACCATTCTTAAAATTATGTGAACAATGAGCCACTCAATAGAAAAAATAGTCACACTTGCAGCAGTCCCCTTTTTTTGGACAGCTGTTTCATACAGGTTTAAAATCAAGCTACCTCCAGGATCCAAATTTTACTCAGATCGAAAATTTCACATTATATCAGCATAAATCCTAATAGGTAGGATCTAATATTCATGTTAATTGAATCATTACAAAACACTATCTTTTGAAAAAACTTATCGACATAATGTGGAAATGAAACTAACAATAATTCAAAAACAAAATAGCTTTAATCAGCATAAAGAAATTTAAGTCAAAATTGTCATACAAATAAAAAAAAAATTTTTTTTAATTATTTTTATTCTCATTTAATCATATCGAAAAATATCTTTTAATCACTTTTCATTTAAAATAGTGCTTTTTTTTAAAGCACTATAGCCAAAGAAGGATTCTGTTCTTAGTAGCAGAACTAATGTAGGCTGAATGTGCCAGAAGGGGTTATAGTCGCCCCATTCAACCCGTGACTGCTAAATAAGGCGTTGTTTCTTGTATTCTGTATTTTATAAACTTCTCTAACACAGAGTACATACTGTTTCACAATGCATATAACGCGGAGATGGGGGAAACCTCCCATGCCGTTAGACCCTAAATACTTTACACTTTTACTTAAACATTATTTAACAGCTGTAGCTTTCGTTATACACCGATGAGCCAAAACAGCTCGTACCCGACGAGGCATAGACGCTGCAAGATTTTTTAATGTGTCTTGTAGTATCTGGTACCAGCAGATCCTTTAACTCATTATTATTATTATCAATAGCCATATGGTGCATGGAAGCCTGAGGCTTATACTGCACCAGGAAAAAAAAAAGTTCCCCAGTTACCCTGTCTGTGAGAGAGAGAGAGTCAAAAGTAGAAGGGAAATCACCATGAAAGAGAAGAATGATGATATCCAGCTTAGGACTCTGTGTGTGCCAAGCCCATACTCACCAGATGTGAGCCCTCGGGGTTCTGTAAGATCCGTGGTTATACCACATTCAAATCTCGTATGAGAATGTGGTATAACCACGGATATAGGGTCTAGGATAATACCACATTCTCATAGAAGATGATATTACAGGGCAATACCATCTCCTATGTGGTGTATATACCTGGAATATTTGTGGTATTGTCCTGGATTCCAGGGCAATACCACAAATATTCCAGGTATATACCACATAATTCTAGGTACTTCCAGTATTGCCCTGGAGGCCAGGGCAATACTGGAAGTCTTCCTCATGTTCCGCGAACCAGTCTCGAACAATCCGGGCGGTGTGGCATGGCGCATTATCCTTCTGAAAAACGGCACCGCCAGGGGAAGACCGTTGCCAAGAAAGGGTGTGCCTGGTCAGCAATGATGTTTAGATAGTGTAAACCAAAATACAAATTTCAACGTCGACACGGTCAATCGACAGGTCTAAACCAAATGCAAATATTCAAATTAGCATTGACCTAAAGCAAAATAAAGCGATTTAGGATAAATATAGAGGGAGTTGGCCGTGGCATATTTCTTCATTCCGAATCGTAGAGGAATTTCTATTGGCTCTTCGCTGGATGGCGGTCAATAACTGCGACTCTTTTTAGAATTTACAAACGCTGATGTTCCAGTGAAGAGCTGCTGCTTGTGGGTTCCAGTTTTTTTTTTTTTTTTTTTCTTCATTCATTTATAAAAATTTGTGCCCAAGCTTTAGAGGGTTTAGCCAGGCATCTCCTTGAGCCAAAGGGTCGTGCCATGCTGCTGGATGCGTGTTTTTTTATTTGAGTTTATTTTATTTTTAGGTTGGCTTGGTACGTAGGAACAGAATCGCACCTTAAAAAGACTGCAGGAATTTGCTATATTTATAACGTGATTGTTTCTTTTATTCATATCTCTGAGGCAAACCATTTAGTTAGCTGATCTAGACGACCAATTAAGAAAGTTAATAAAGCTTAAACTTAAATTTAAGTTCGTATACAGTGAAATTACAATGTATCAATCTTAAAATTAAAATAATAAATAAAACAATTGCTTGCACATTTTTAATCTACATGTTTCAAAGGTCAGAGAAGAGACTTGGGAGGGGAGAGAAATATGAGAAAGATATTACCTGAAAGGCTCCATCAAAAGAGAAATTATTGCTTGCTTAATCACCTTCAAGGTGATTGTTCTGGAATTAAACAAGCAAGTTTTTACTGAAGGAACAATCACCTTCAAGGTGATTGGCTCTCAGTAAAACTTCTGGAAACAAAAGTCAGTTGGAAAATGATATTTTCATTTTATTTCATCGAAATCATTTAATTGTGCAATTAATTTTAATATCAACAAATATGTTTAGCATAATTTAAAAAGCAATATGTGCCGTTACTTTATGCAAGCGTGCCAAGGAAAGAAGGATAAACCCAGCCTTTCAAATTACTCCAAGCCGAGTTGCACAGAGGTTCAAACCAAAATCATGAGGCAGCCACTGGGGTAGCATTAGCATTAGTAGAGGCATTTGATGCAAGAAAGCAAGCTTATGCAGCATCAGCCAAAAAAAAAAAAAAAAAACCCACTTCCACTTCACCCCTCTGTTCGTTCATAATACCTGTCCAGCTAAGCCTTAAACTTATTTAGGCTATCAACCTCCACCATAAGGGATGGAAGTCTGTTCCACCAATCAACCACCCGCTGGCTAAAGGCAAATTTCCTCACGTCTATTCTATATCTGTCTTTCCTCAATTTGAATTTATGCCCTCTCAGGTGATTTTTCTGAGCTAGAGGAAGAATCCCATCAGCATTGAGCATGCTTAAACCATTCAAGGCTTTATACACCTCTATCAGATCACCTCGCTGGTGCCTAGTCTCCAGACACTGTAATTTGCAAAATTTAAGCCTTTCTTCGTAAGAGCACCCTTTGTTCCATTCACTAATATTGTTGCCCTTCTCTGTACTCGTTCCAGCAGCTCTACATCCTTCTTGAAATGAGGCCTCCAGACCTGTATACAGTACTCTAGGTGTGGCCTGACCATTGCCTTATACAATGGAATAATCACCTCCTTATCCTGCTGGAAAAATTCCTGTATATCATTGACAATACTCCATGAGCTACTCTTGCAGCCCGTCTGCACTGCTCAGAGAACTTCATATCTGCCTGCACAACCACCCCCAAGTCCCTTTCATTCTCTACCACAGTCAGTGTAGTACCACAGAGTTGATACGTTGCTCTGGGGTTGCTGTTTCCCATGTGTAGTACTTTACATTTGTCAATGTTAAACTTCATTTGCCACCTCTCAGCCCATCTGCTCAACCTTTCCAGATCCTGTTGCAGCAGCATAGTGTCAGTAGTGTCCTTGACAACCCTGCCAACCTTTGTATCGTCTGCAAACATGGACATTAAGCTTGATATACCATCATCAATATCATTTATAAATACAGAAAACAATAATGGACCCAACACTCAGCTCTGAGGGACTCCACTAATAACATTAGTCCACGATGAGCAGTGTCCATTGATTACCACTCTCTGTCTTCTCCCCCTCAACCACCCCTTTATCCATAGCAGCAATTTGCCTCCAATGTCACACTGCTCCAATTTGTGTAGCAGTCTTCCATGTGCAACAGTATCAAAAGCCTTTCTAAGATCCAAGTATATAATATCAAAGTTATTCCCTGCATCCAGTTCTTTTGTGACTGCATCATAGTATCCAATCAAGTTGGTCAGGCAAGACTTCCCCTTAACAAAACCGTGCTGTGTCTGAGCTATAACTGAAGTCTTGTCTAAATGATCCTGCAGTGCTTCTTTAACCAGTGCCTCCATTAATTTTCCTGGAACAGAAGTTAATCTCACAGGTCTATAATTACTTGATTCAGCCTTTGCTCCTCCTTTGTGAATTGGGGTCACATTTGCACATCTCCAGTCTATGGGTACCTCCCCTGAGTCCAAAGAAACTCTCATAATTATGGCTAAGGGTTTGCTTACTTCCTTTGCTGCCTCCTTTAATATAACTGGATAGATCCCATCCACCCCGGGTGCCTTTCTTGTGTTTATCTTCAACAGTTTCTCCTCCATTTTACTCCCAGTTATTTCAAGATTCTGTAGCTTACTGCTAGAGTTGAATACACCTCTGGCATTCCCCTTGCTGAATAACTCCTCATGTGTGAATGTCGATGCAAAATATTCATTTAGTTTGTTAGCTACCTGAGCAGGATCATCAACAGTTGACCCATCAATATCAAGTGGACCAATCTGATTCATCCCCTTCCTTCCAGAGTTTACATAAGTAAAGAACTCTTTGTTGTTTTTCTTTGCATCCCTTGCCAAGGATTTCTCGTAATCTGCCTTCGCCTGCCTAACCTCCTTTGTAACTTGGTTGCATATCAACTTGTATCTATAATAGGCTTCTGTGTCATGTGTTAATTTGTAAGTATCCCATGCATTTTTCTTCTCTGCCATATGCCTCATTAGTTCATCTGACATCCATTTTGGCCTAAACCTTGAACAATATTTCTTAGTTGGTATGTAAAGCCTAGTAGCTTCCAAGATAAGTTCTTTGAATGCTTCCCATTTTGAATTTGCTGTTGGTAACATCATCAGTTGGTCCCACTGTATAGAATTTAAATACTGTCTCAGTCCATCGTAGTCGCCTTTACGGAAGCAATACCCCTTCCCATTACACCTAATGGTAGTTACCTCTTTGAGCAAATCCCACTTCAGCACACTGTGATCACTGTCACCTAGTGGTTAATTTATCTGCAGATTCTTAATGCATGAAGAATCACTGCTGATAATCAAATCAAGAGTATTACTCCCTCTAGTTGCCTCCCGAACATGCTGATGTAGAAAACAATCATCCAATAAATCCACAAAAGCCCTGCTAGTGCGTGAGTAACCAGCCCCCAAAATCCAGTCAATATCTGGGAAATTAAAATCTCCCATTATAAGACTCTCTGATTTACTGGCCCACTCTATTTCCCTGTACAGTTCCTTATTATACTCATCAGAGTCATTAGGCCTATAGCACACTCCTACTCTCAATTTTGATTTCCCAATGCTTATGTCACACCAAACTGACTCAACACTGCACTGTCCAGCGATGTCGACTGACTTCACTTCCCTGGTAGAAATCAATGATTCAGCATACCACCATCGCTTAAGTTTTTTCAGAACAGGTTCTGTAAACCGTTATTTGAGAGTTAAGCGCCACAGCAAAGGCTATTAGGAGTCAGTATATTATGCCTGTAAATTACACATGTTTCTGTGGTCGATTTGCCTGTTTACTGGACGACAAGCCAGCGTTTTTCTAACTCAGCATTGTGAAAGGGACCATAAAAAATCATTCACGGAATTCGAACCTGTTAATGACTCCTTTTTTTTCACCCAGAGTGGGTAGGACAGTGATGATATCCATTGTGCTACCGCATATACGTGGAGGAACACCATTATGCATAATATAGTTGACTAAATACATCCTTACCTTTGCAATATTACAATTTTCTAATTATATAAAAGGATACAGTAACACATGTATGACACAGTTGCACTCGTGGGTAGTACCAAAGATATAATCACCAGGGCATCAACTCTGTTCTCAGACTCATGCTTCGCTAACAGTGCAAGTTGTAATATAGTTTAAGGTCTTCGCAGTCCCTACCTCTAGCATACAGAAAAGAAGTCTCCATACATGCTGCGAGTATAAAGAAAAAGGAAAAAAAATATATAATATTTTATGTAAAGGTTATATACCATACCAGCGCAAACATGGTATAAACCTTACATTGAAATCCTCTTCGAACTCGTTGGTGTTCCTACTGCCGAATTTAATGTGGCATTGAACAATATTCGTCTTTGAATTATTTAACATTGTTTAATTTGTTTTAATAATTTAAAATGCTAATTAATCTTCTCTCTAGTTTCAGTAGAAGTTATCCATCAACGGTCTATCTGTTCTTCATAAAATGGACATAACGTTTGCATTTTTCGCATTGGTAAGTTAGTGAAATAACTGTTCCCATATATGCTTTAATAAATTTGCAGAAATTCATTCTCAAAATCCATTCATTCTTGCTTAGGATGTACACTGAGTGCTCACTTTATCAGATATATGTACTCCTTCGTGAAATGAAGCGTTCCTTCAGGAACAACATGGTGTTTTCGTGCAATTAAATATGTACCGTATTTCCCCATGTATAAGACGCACCTTAATTTTGGAGCCCGAAATTTGAAAAAAAATGTATCACATAAAGTTATTGAACTCAAGTTTTAGTCATCATAAAATTCATACAACTCATCACTGTCAAAACTCCCATCCATTAGCTTGTCCTCATCTGTGTCTGATGACGAATGGCGACCACTAGACTACATTTGAAATGCCACACTTGCCACTTGAAATGCCACTATATGTGAAGGCTGTGTGTGTGCCTAGTTCATTTAACCAACGCCACGCGCGCGGATGAGTATCTCCGACGCTGAATTTGTATTTGTATTAGTAACGGCCGCATGGTGCAAGAAAGCCTATGGCTTATGCTGCACCAGCCAAAAAAAAAAAAAAAAAAAATCCGAACAAAACAATGATAAAAACAAAAAATAAATAAATAACTAAATAATAATAATTAATAAATAAAAAAATAAAATAAAATAAAATAAAAAATAAATAAAAAGGAAATTAAACCTATCATCCTATGCGCTTCCCTTACCCGAAAGTACTATCCGGATGACCTTTGAATTTCCCCAAACTGTCGGCCTCTACCACCCATGAAGGCAACTTATTCCAGTAATTTATAACTCGCTGGCTAAAATAAAACTTCCTGCAGTCCAATCTAAACATCTCCCCCCGTAACTTGAATTTATGTCCCCTAGTTCTAGCATCATTTATAATCTTGAAAATTTTGTCCTCATTCATTTTACTGATTCCTCTCAGAGCCTTAAACACCTCAATCAAATCTCTAAGGTGTCTAGTTTCCAAACTCTGCAACCCACATATTCGAAGTCTTTCTTCATAAGGACGCCCTTTTGCCGATCTCACCAGGCGAGTTACCCTTCTTTGCACCCTTTCAAGAAGCTCGATGTCTTTCTTCAGGTGCGGTCTCCATACTTGAACACAGTATTCCAAGTGTGGTCTAACATAAGCCTTATATAATGGGATTATCATGTTCCTATCTCTACTTGCAAAAGTTCGATAGATCATCGATAGGACACCATGGGCCTTCCTTGCAACCTGTTTACAATGCTCAGAGAATTTCATGTCTGACCGTATCGTAACATCAAAGTCCCTTTCCTCCAGTACTGGGTTTAGTTGAACTCCACCAAGTGAATAAGTTATTTTGGGATTACTGTTTCCCAGGTGTAATACCTTACACTTTGTTGGATTAAAGCACAGCTGCCATTTTTCTGACCATTCCTGAAGTCTATCTAGGTCTCTCTGAAGAAGCTCAGCTTGACAGTGATCATTAACTACTCTACCAATTTTAACATCATCTGCAAATTTAGTCATCACGCCCTCTATCCCTTCATCAATGTCGTTTATGAAAATTAAAAACAACAGTGGTCCTAATACTGATCCTTGGGGAACCCCACTTCTTACATCAACCCAATCTGAGGAATAGCCATTTATCACAACCCTCTGCCTCCTGCCCTGAAGCCATCCTTCTATCCATCTAAGGATTTTCCCAGTGATTCCAACCTGTTCCAGCTTATAAAGCAACCGCTCATGTGGGACTGAGTCAAAAGCTTTGCTGAAATCTAAATAAACAATGTCGAAATTATTCCCTAAATCCAGCTCGTGAGTGACCCTTTCGAAATAGCGAACCAGATTTGTTAAACATGATTTTCCCTTTACGAAACCATGCTGAGTATCCTTGAGAATTTCAATTCGATCCAAATGATCCTGAATTCCACCCTTGATCATTGCCTCCATGATTTTCCCTACTACTGAAGTCAGACTGACAGGTCGATAATTTCCAACTTCACTTTTAGAGCCACCCTTATGTATGGGAGATACATTTGCACTTTTCCAATCCAAGGGAATCTCCCCAGAGTCTAATGATGCTCGCATAATTAGCCTCAATGGTTCAATGCACTCGCTTGCCGCCTCTCTTAAGATTATAGGGTATATCCCATCAACTCCAGGAGCTTTACTGGTCTGTAGGTTCGAAAGTTTTTTCATTAAATAATCTTGCGAAATTTCAATATCATTAATTACATATCTTTTAACTTCGCTCCCAGAATTTCCCATTGCCACAAAAGGCTTTTCATTTGTAAATATCGATGCAAAATAACTGTTGAGTTCATCTGCAACGGCAGCTGGTGTATTTATTACTATCCCCTTTCCCTTACGTAAAGGTCCGATCTGGTTTGTCCTGCTCTTCTTGGCATTTATATATGTGAAGAATTCTTTATCCCCCCTCTTTGCTCTGTTTGCTAGTGATTTCTCATAAACTGCCTTTGCCTGTCGAACCTTTTCTGTGGCTCTATTACACATCACCTTGTAGCTGTTATAGGCTTCAGTACTTTTTATTGCTCTGTAACCTTTCCATGCCACCTTTTTCTGCTCAAGTAATGCGGCAACTTCACTATTCATCCAACTTGGAACCCTTCTCGTGGAGTATTTTTTAATGGTATATACGCATTCAAGGCATCTGTGATTAATGTTTTAAAAGCGTACCACAGTTCAATTGTATTCATTCTCTGCGCGATATCTACCCAAAAGCCATGCTGGGAGATTCACATTCTGCTATACATAGTGTATCAACGTTAGTCCAGCGAACAAATAGCATGCAGCCAACGGCGAAGACTGTGGCTAGAAACAGCTCTTTGATGCGAGAGGACAACAGCGGCTGACAAGACTGGAGTGGGTAACAGAAACTGGGTTCAGTTCAAAGGTAAATTCATCGTTTTGTTATCAAGCTTTATTATTAACAACAGAAAGTATAAATTTTTATCACTTTCCAGCGTGATCTTTCTCTTTACCTGCCATCAGTGCAACTAATGATAATATGAAAAAGATGTGCTGTTCTTTAGGTGTGGACTGTATCCACTTGAAAATTGTTGCCACAGCTGACCTTCACAGATAATGAGTTACTGCAATTTTAATCAGGATTCGTTCGGCCTTCATCTATTTTTATCAGACTGTTATTTTAATTGTAAATAAAATATTTCTTATATCATTTTACTTGTTCGTTCAATTATTATGGAATTTTATTCACATAATCGACCAAAGCTACTGTAAATATCTTTCCATTTGGAGGAAACGGTCGCAATGGGAGGAGGGAACTTTCCAGCTCTCATTGTTTGACTTTACAGGGTTTTTGCTGTAATTTTCTCCCCATAAATAACACGGCCTCTAATTTTCTGTTTTTCCTTTCAGTGATGCTCCAGTGGTAGGAACTTTGATAACACAAAACGTTTCTCTGATAGAAATTAAACGGAGAATTCTACAGCTGACATAGTTCGTTTCTCAGTCTCATTCTGGTCTAGGACGAATTTCTGTTATCAATCTCGACCAGATATCTTTCAGTATATTGTAAGTCTAATTAATGGCGACCTCTAGACTACACTACGAATTTAGTGCCACTTCCATTGCCACACTACATATTTCTTAGTGATGCAGTAAGGACAGCCTCAAAACTTTTCAAACATCTCCCTACAACCCATAATAGTACTATTATGGGTTGTAGTAAGATCAGTTCCATTTAATTGTACGCAACTGATTCTTCACCCTTACTTTTAAACTTAACAGATTTAAGTAAGCAACAGTTTAAAGAGAGAGAAGATATATATTGACTGGACTTCATTAGGTGCTACCTTATAGCTATTAAGTTCCCCATTTAGCCCTCAGAACAGCCTGGATTCGTCGTGGCACGAACTCCAAGAGTTGTAGAAACCATTCTACAGTGATGTCCGTCCATATTGACTCAACTGCTTATAGCTTTTTGCCAATTGAATGGCCGGAATCTCAATTATGAAGAGCTTCTCGTTCCACCTCAGGTGCTTAGTTGAATTTAGTTCTGATAAACAGAGAAGACCAATGCTATAGGATGAGTTCACTCTCATGTCCCTGGAAGCAGTTTTGTATAATTCTAACCAGGGACATGGCACGTTATCCTATTGGAAGAAACGATTCTCATTACACCAGTCTGTACATCGTTGATACCTGTGGAATGGACTCATGCTGTGTTTGCCATATTCTGACACCCCATCAGCGTGCAATGGCAGGCACCAGTATTCGTAAGACTAAGAACCTTTTTCAGTCTTCCATTGCTGAGTGTTGATGTTCTTGAGCCCAATATAATTGTATTATCTTTTTCTTGGTGACAAGAGTGGAACCCGATTTATTTCTTAGCTGCGACACCACATCAGTGACAAGACACAATGAGTTGTGCGTTCTAAAATACTTCTGACTATTTATGTACTGGGTTGTTATTTCACTGCAGTTAAATAACAAACCAATTTTTCGTTACCCGGTCCACTCTTGTCTAGCTTCTGTTGTCCTCTAGTATCAGAGAGCTGTTTCCAATCATAGTTTTTTGTCGTTGGTAGTTGTTGATACACCTAAGTATGGCAGTATGTGAAAACCCCAGCATGGTATTTTCCGAGATACTCACTTGTGCGTCTTGCGTTGGCTAAATGAATTACACACACGCAACCTCCAAGTATATATTTCCTTGTACGAACACACCATGTTGTTCCTGAAGGAATGCTTCATTCCACGAAAGAGTAGATGTGTCTGATAAAGTAAGCACTCAGTGTACGTCCTAACTAAGAACAAGTAAAAAAAAAAAATTCTTAAATTATTTTCGTATTCATTTACCAACGTTTCGTGTACTGTAGCTTTATAATAACTAATGCAGTTCTGATCATTGATTGTGTTCTTACAGAGAGATTTCCTCGGACAGAATAAAACTTGCTAAAACATTTCTTTTGATTCACAGATCTTGATATTGGGATTAGCCATGGTGTGCTTTGAAGAGAGTCTTATACGTACTATAGAATACGAAAAGAATAAGAAGAAGAAAAGGGGGAAAAGTATTAGAAAATACCTTGCACAAGAGAAAAAATGCCATCGTTTCCAATACTGGGTATACAATAAAGTTCAGAAAAGCAAATAATTTTTTCATCACTGAATCTTCGTGATTTAAACCTGTGTGCAATACTAAATATCCACAAAGTACTGTAATGTATAAAACAATAAAAATGATCCATTTTTTACGTGTTGTTAATTTGAATTCTGGGTAATATGAAATCTGGGTTAATGCTAAAATATAAAATGGAGATTAATTATACTCTTCCAAAGTTTCAGATCCCTCTCTGGCACTGGTGGATTAGGTTTCCAAGTAATAGACAAAGTAACAGCTTCAAAAATGTAAACAGAACACCATAAAATTAAAGGAAGGTTTATTTGTTGCAATTTTTCCAAACGTTCAAAATTCTAGCACAGTGAAAGTTGCATAAAGCTTAAACAACGAGAGTAAAAGAACGATCAAAAAAGAAGTCACTATGCTAAGAACGCTTACTGAAATGGATAAGTGATAATTTTGGATTACATTGATAATCGATTCCATATGTAGTGAAGTTGGAAATCAATCACCTGGAGTGTAGTAACTTCGTCCACTCTTTGCATAGCCCACACCAGGTATTTATTCGATCATCTCTGGTAGTAGGAAATGTTCAAAATATCTATAATACATGATGGACATTTTATTCTGCTCACTTGAAATCAATACTCTCAGTTCATTAAAAGTATTGATGCGTCAGATCTGACAATGGAAATGTAAAACATTTGAATAACAGAAAATCAACAGACCTGAGTTTTATAATTTCTTTGATTACAAGGAAATTATGAAGTTCCTCCGTACTCACACAGTTCTTCTTTATTGACCCGTCGTAAAAAGAAGAGACGGATCAGTCGCATCTATTTTTGGACTATTTCAAAGAACGATTGAAATTTCATATACATACACAGACTGATCAGTTAATTTGTGAATGGTAGACCCATCATACTACCACTGACGTTTCCCCGAACTGACGGTAGGTGGCAGGAGAGTGTATGCCCAAGAATATGCTGATATTCTTGCAAGTTCTTATATGTTGTTTGTTATTTGCAAAGTGGCTTTAAGTAATGTGCTGTGAGCATGAATCGCGTTTGTGAGCTGTATATTAGAAGATTTAAAGGCTGAGTAATGTTTTGATATTGTGTTTAATGCTGTATGCATTCAATAGAGACTGTGAGAGAAATGGCAGTGGTTTACGGAGAAAAGTATTTGAAGAAAACCACAATTTCCAAGCAGTGTAAGCATATTAAAAAGATCAAGAATCTGTAGCTGACGACTTGTCAGCCGGCCAGCTGAGAACTTCCAGCTCCAGAACAACTTGCAAATGCGCGAATTAAGCCTTGGCACACCATGGCTTCAGTTCCCAGTGTTCCATTAAAAACTTTATCAATCAAACAAACATTCAGGAAACCCTTTATGAAGAGAGGAGAACCATACTTTGTCACATTATCAGTCTTGTGCGTTAGTAGTACAGTGATTATAATCATCATACTTCCCACACCGGGAGGAAAAGGTCAGCGTTGAATCTCGTCAATGACCCCAACACCTGGTTCAACTATTTCAGTTTTAGAATGTGATTTTCATTTTGATAACTTCTGCAACGGGGACGGTTTTCCGTCCCCTCCCTTCCCTCTTTTCTCCTGGTGGGGCTTGTCCCCACTGACCAAGTTGGGGTTGTCTTCCCTATCATCCCCATGTTTCTACCTGTCCCCCCTCCTTCAGACTCTACCCCCTACTCTAACTTGTCTCGCATATTTTTTATTTTATCTATTTATTTTAATTTTTTAAATTTATTATTATTTATTTTTTATTTATTTATTTATTTTTTTTAGGCCCTTGACTCTGAAATCTTCGGAAATTAGGCGGCAGGGCCTACCAGAGTACTTAAGCGATCCCTCTACTGCCTTACCTGCCTCCTCGTGGCTAAGCGTGGGAAACGGGGGGGGGGACTAGGGGCCCAGCGGCTAAGTAGTCAGAGGAATAACATGACACTATACAATGATAACACACACACACACATTACACTTTTTAAACCTCTGGCCTTCACAGTGTTCTGTGATACACAGAGTACACAATGCGGAGATAGGCGAAACCCCTGGGACCGTTAGGCATCGAACACTTTACACTTATCTTTTGCAACATTTCAGTGGAAAAACAAGTTGATACATTAATTATGAAGAGGTATTCATTAACTATATGAAAATGTATTAAGGCTCGATATTTGCTGTTAGTCAGTGGCATTGCACAACTTCTGGTGGGTGCACTATCTTTGCAAGTCTAGTGCATACCAAAATTAATTCTCCTCTTTCTCTTCTTTTCCTCAAATATGGAGGAGAGAGAGAGAGAGAGAGAGGCAAGCTTTCTTTGGAGGTGGGACATTACTGGAACCTGCAAAGAGATCACTATTTTCGCTCCCTTTATTGGTGTGAGGCGTTTATTTTTTGCTTTTGCTCTTCTCTCCCAGTGTTGTGGGATTTCTTGATTCTCTGTTTGCTTTGGCGTTCATGGCGGTCAATATACGCAAATCCGACCTCCCTCCCGTGGACGGTTCATGCGTAGTTGTGGCCCGCCTCACCGTTGCATGGACGGGTACTCGGAAGCAGGGGTCATCCTCTCTGTAATTGCTGCTTCCTGGTAGCAAAGTGGACGGAAACTACTAAAGAGCACACACTGCATGTACCTAGCAATACACATAATTTCTGTCAGTTGTATTATCAGAATAACCCCAGGGGCTCACATCTGGTGAGTATGGGCGTGGCACACTCACCAGATGTGCCAAGCCCATACTCTCTCTCTCTCTCTCTCTCTCTCTCTCTCTCTCTCTCTCTCAGGATAACTCGGGAATTTTTTTTTTTTTTGGCTGGTGCAGCATAATCCTCAGGATTCCTTGCACCATATTGTACAGGAGCAGCCATACTGAAGCTACAATATATGTTCACTTTCACTAATATCCTTATGATTTTCATTCATTTCATTTGTTAATCTATTAAATTTATCGAACATTAATTTTAATATTATATTGAAATCTGAGTCAATTGCACTTTCTTGTAATATATGACATTGTATATACAATATTTATTCCGAAAAAATATATATATATCATAACAGTAAATTTTTGTAAGGGTGATCAAATTCAAATTATTAGATTAGGGTTCCTCGTAATTCAATACATAAATCCGTATTTCAATTGACTATTGAAATTACGTGTGTTTTCAGGTCGATTTGCCTATTTTGCTGGACGAAAAAACCCCAGTTTCTGGGGGGGGAAAAGCCTTGATATCTATGCCTGACACCGACTAACTCAGTCAAGGAGTGGAAAAAGCCCATTAAAATTCCTTGTGTCATTGACGGGATTCGAATCTGGGCCTTTTCCACCCGGTCTGGCGAAGACGGTGACGATACCACTGTGCTACCAGGCAGTTTTTAAGGTGATGCATTACTTATGAACATGACTGTACTTGGCTAAAAGAAGCCTTGAAACGTTATCCTTGATTTGAAAGTAACATTCTTTTATCTCCCTGCTTCTTCATGTATCTCTGTTTTTAAAGACTGAAACACACAGAACTATTTTTTAATCGGACTTGTTTACATCCAGAAATACTTAAGACTTAGAAACTTCGTGTTAATTTACGTAATCTTAAGCAACAGAATGATATTGCTGGAAGGGGACTCAATCACCAGGTCAAGAACTGCTTGCATTTCTCAAGGGGGATTTGGGGGGGGTGACTCCTCTCCTTAATTTTATTTACTGCAGCAGTGCTTGTCTCCATTTTAGTTTGTATATTGGACACAATCCCATATGTAGATTATTTAAAAATATTTATTACATTTATCCCTACTGGTCAGCTAGAGAATATAAATATGAATATTAGGGAAAGCTGTAGGCACTTAATATTTTACCCATTTGACCTCCTGACAAACTGGCTTTAATTCTTTTCTTGGAAGAACAACCCTTGCAAAATCCAATTGACTATTGAAGACTCGCTAATACTTCAGTTTAGGGTGTCTTCAATAGAAGATTTTTACATGGGCACATCAATCCACTCCTCAATAAAGCGGCACTCTTCTATTTGTTAGCGAAAATCCAACCACTTTAAATTCAGTGTCCTACACGAGTACTTAAATGTACGACTGCCTTATTAGGATTACCTAAGTCCGAACTTATGAGCCAAAGCGTTTATGTCCATGAATTTCGTGTGTTCTGTGATCAATTTATCTCTTTTGTTGGAAGAAAAATTCGAGTTTCGTGGAAGAAAAACCTTGCTATCTACGTCTGAGACCAACTAACTTAATCACGAAAAAAAATACAATATATAATGTCCAGCACAGCAGGGTTGTGCAAATAGGGTGCGCTGGATGCGATCCAGACGGGCTCCAATGCAGAAGAGTGTATCGGGGCACCAAAACAGTTATAATATGGCTATAAAAAAAGGAAAGGGGGCCCCAAAACTAACTGCACTTGGGCCCTTTGATACCATTGCACGGTCCTGAAGCACGATACAACACATTACTGTATTACCAGTGCCGGATTAAGGTACGGGCTAGCAGGCCTTTTACCCGGGACGCCATTCTAGGGGCGCAAAAATTTTACAAATCATGAAAACTATATATATCCTTAGTAAAGGGGACGTCGAGAAATCTTTCTGCCCATGGTACAAAAATGCCTTGGTCAGGCACTTTGTATTACATTTACTAGACTATCTGCGATATATTCAGTGTTACAGTTAGCACGAGGTACTTACAACTAGTAAGGCATATGAGATAAATTTGAAGCATTTTGTAAGATTTTAACCTGTAAGCTTAAAAAATAAACAAGTTTTTATCATATTTCGAATTTCTTATTTCCGTGGTTCAAAGCGTTATATCCATGCTTTTGTGCATTTACAAATTATTTTAAAGAATGTGACATATGCCTTCAAGATCTCAGGGGCTCACATCTGGTGAGTTTGGGCTTGGCACACCCAGGATCCTGAGCTGGATATCATCATCCTTCTCTTTCTTGGTGATTCCCTTCTACTTCTATCTCCCTCTCAGGGTAATCGGGGAATTTTTTTTTTTTTTTTTTTGGCTGGTGCAGCATAAGCCTTAGGCTTCCTTGTACCATATAGCTAATAATAATAATAATAATGTTGGGAATGGCAGTTCGGCTTCACAAATCTCTTCCGACCACAATAGTAACTGATAAATATCCTGTTGGAAGAATGGTGAAATCTGGTCAAAATAAATAAATCTTATTTATTTGTTTATTTATTATTCTATGCCTGATGCAATGCCCCTATGTCAACGGCGTACGTGTTAAAAAGATTTAAAGACTTACTGTTCTGTTTCTTGGGAAATTTTTCACAATTTGGGTGGAGAATCAATACCTTTTTATTAGAATTTTCATTATTTTAATTTAATTTAGTTTTCCCATAATCCAGTACATCAGATAATAGTATATTTTTTAATTTTTTTTATGATTTTAGGAACTACCGGCATTGTTTCTGATGGCGCTTTTGCTCCTGGCTGGGTGCGACGCATTTCAGTTAGGTTGAATTATTATTGTGATTTCTGAATTAGAACGAGTGTAACTGTTGTTTCTTGAGATGTATGTTAGTGTTGATTTTTATAGTATGTATTTGGTGCAGTGTAATACTATGCTTTTATCCTTTAGATTTGTGTATATAAGAAAAAATATTATATTTATATTTTGTTCCTAATTGTGTATCTGCCAGTGTGAGAAAGGCGACCTAAATGTACCATTATTAATAACGTTAATAGAAGGAGATAGTAAGGTAAATAATCCGGTTATTTTGCTCCAAGCTATCCATGTAGAGAGGGACAAGAAGTTAACCGAGAAATGAGGTAGGACGTTAGGAAAAAGGGAAATCAATTCTGAAACTGCTGTTTGGAAAGTGGAAAAACTGGAACTAAGAAATCGATTCAACCGGGCTCGCCCCTTTTAATTATTTGCACGGTTTTCATAAATAACAATTAAAATATGTTATCTTTCAGTTTTATCAGCCAGATTTTTCAGAAGTAGTAGTAGTGGCATGTGATGCAAGAAAGCAAATGTGTGAGCTTATGCAGCATCAGCCAAAAAAAAAAAAAAAAAAAAAAAAATATAGCCACTACAGCTTATGCAATAGTAAACATCCTCAACGCGCACATCTCGTCCCTGTTTTCCGTTAGTTACTGTGCCTAACGCCTACAAAAAAAAAAAAAAAAAAAAAAACGAAAAAATAAATTCAAATAAATTGATTGATTTTATTTCACCAGTAAAATATAAAAAACTAATTTTTAAACATAGATTTCTAAGATAAATTCTTCGGATAAAATAAAAGATAAAATATTAAAAACGTCATCTTATAGAAACGCTTAACTAAACGCTCAAAACTATTATAGAAGCGCTTTCCAATATCTTTAAAAACAAATAAATTCAGATTTAATGCAGGGACATTTAAATATGTTTGATATAATTTAGTGATTGGAATGAAAAGTAGTTAGGCCTACAAACACCAAAAGATAGCTCTGTTTGTGTACATTATCAAAATGTGGCAGCACTTTATTAACAAATCATCTAGCGTAATCAAAAAACGTGCATACCATATTATTATTTTATGCCTGTTGCAATGCACCTATGTCATAAAAGTAAGCCTAAGTTATAGATTACAGTTCTTTAAAATGTATATAAAATTAAATTTGAATGTATTTTATGGATACAGCATTAGGAATGGCCAGATTCTGAATCATATTGAAAAGAATCTTATCTCCTAATGTGGAGAGGAAAGTGTGAAAAAATTTTCAATTTATTTGTAAATGCAAAGAAAAGCTTGTCTTACTGTTATTTATTTCAGGTCTTTAAATGGTTCTGTTCGTAGATTTATATAGGCCTAATTTAAACTCCAAACCTAAAATTTCCTTAAACTGATCATAATTGCAAGATATTTTATCCCAAGCTCATCATATGCTGTTTGTGCTATTATGTAAATGCTCTGCCCTCAGCATTAACAGAATGGGTATAATTGTTTCATCCACACTTTGCAGAAAAGGCTTTGGTTAATGTCCCATCAAGATGGAAGAAACTAATTAGGCACAATTTAGATTATACTATGCCTTAAACTGTGTATGTTCAGTTTCTCTGTACATTCAGCCAGAGCTTTACAACCAGATGTCTTAGATACTCTAAGGTACCTGGTTGTCAAACTCCAACCCTTGTATCTGAAGTCTTCCTTCATATAGGTACGCTTTTATCTTTACCCTTTTTTTATCTTTTTTTTTTTCTTAGGTGCATATACACACAGATACAGTATTCCAAGGATGGTCTTACAATTGCCTTATGAACTCAGTATCTCTAAAAGCAGCTGTTCGATAGTATCTTATTGAAGATTTATTGTTGCCTGCATCATAACTCCCAAATCCTTTTTTTCCTCTTATTTTTTTTTAATTCAGCCTCATCAAGTTTAAGTTATTTTGTGTGCCCCAAGTCCTTGCATATTGGTGCTGATTGTTAACCACTCTCCCAATGTTTGCATCATCTGCAAATTGTTAAGTTACATCCTTCATTAACATGATTTAAGAATATCAGAAATAACGCTGATGTGATTTAAGAAAATCGGAAACAACATTGGACCTAGAAGCAGTCCTTTGAGACTACCACTGTTAGCCAATCTGAAGACTAACCATTAATAGAAACCTTCTGCCCTGACACTAATCTATCTTAGAATCTTTCCCATATGCTAGCCTACATAATAACCCTCATGAAAGACTGAGTTAAATGCTTTGTTAAAATCCAAATAACATTGAATTATTTCTTGCATCCAGTTCATTAGTGATTCTGTCAAAAGTAACAGTTGTCATAATGGCTTGTGGGCTCTCTCTCTCTCTCCATGTTCAAAATATATCAAGAGTCATACACTTAAGACTACAACATAACTGTCCCTCTAATGTTAGCCGGCAGCTATCATAACAGAAATAGTGTCTGTCTTGTTCACCCATAGGCATGGTGCTACCATTAATGTTATGATTCACCTGCTTTAGACCTATATAGGCCTCACAATTGTAGCAGAATGACTGGAGATAGGGCTTTATTTAGTAGTCACAGAAAACTGTAAAAAAAAAAAAAAAAAAAAAATTACTACTATGACTTTCTGCTGTACTTATGAAGAAGTCAGAGGTTTAACCCTGACTTCTTCATAAGATCTTTGAGTTTCTTCTTATTTCTGTCAACCACGTATGAATTGTGTATTAGACGTTGTTTTTGCCTATTATAAAATTTAATTAATTTTGTTTTGTTAATTTCAGTTCATTATGATTTATATAATTTATTCCCTTCTTCATTGCTGGAAACTGCTTGTTCTGTCCCTCCCCCCATCTGTTCTGTTCTGTTATTTTATACCTCCACATCATCAGTTCTCTAGTTTTTCTTCCTGTAAACAAATAGTTAGTTTTAAGGATGCAAAAGTAGAGAATAACATATACAATTGGTACTGTGAGTCTAACATTAAGAGACTAATAGATTAACAATAGCTGCGAACAGAGGTGAAAGTGATTCTTGCACTGCTTTTATTGGAACAAGCAGCAACCTTGAAAGTAAGGTGCTGGATATTTCAAAGACCATTGGGAGTCACAAGTAAATATATGGGCTGTGTTAGTGTATCTAGGAGTGAGAATAGGTTTGTGTATATTTGTATGTGCCTCAATGCAGACATTGTTGGGATTTCAGAAACATGGTGTCATTCAGATATATAAGGGATGAAGAATTAGAATATCAGAAGTGCAATGTACACAGAAAGGACATAGTGTAATTTGACTGGCAGCACCGAGGTTTCCCCCCAACTCTGCAATTGGTACTCTTTGACATGTACAGAACTCTGTAGAGGCCAGATGGTGTGTTTGTGAAATGTTAGTGTAGGGTTGTGTTGTTCATCTGGCCACTTATCCTAGGGATCTGTGAAGGCTACAGACCCTAGTTATTACTATCCTTTGCCACAGGGAGGTGGGGACGGGTCAGTAGGAAGAAATATCAGGTGGGTGAATCCTGAGGTTGCCTCAACTTACCAGGAAAAAGAAAGGAGAGGGGTTAAAAATGGAAGTGGAAAAGGGATGACAGTTGGGACCCTGTGAAACAATGCCCATCCTACTCAAGGGGTATATTAAAAGAGGGGTGTGGATTTGTCCACCTAAAACCTAAGGCAATGCATCCAACTGACATGGGTGGCTAGTGCAGTGTCAGTTGGTTTGGTGTGACATAGGCACTGGGAAAACAAAAATGAGAGTAGAAATGTGATTTGGACCTGATGACTCTGATGAATACAATGAGCAGCTGTACAGAAGAATAGTGGGCCAGTAAATCAGAATGTGTTATAATGGGGGATTTTATCTATCCAGATAGTGACTGGAAATTTTGGATAGGTCGCTCACAGACTAGCAAGACTTATGTGGATTTATTGAATGACCGTTTCTACAGCAGCACGTTAGAGAGGCAACAAGAGGGAATAATAGTCGTGATCTGATTATCAGTAGTGATTATTCATGCAATAAGAATCTGAATCTGCAGATAAAAGAACCACTGGGAAGCAGTGGTTCTTTTATCTGGTTTGGCATTTATTTTAACATTAAATTACCATTAAGGGTAAAGGGAGGGAGGGGGTTTTGCTTTTGTAAAAGTGGCTACATTGGTCTCAGACCATTTTTAGATGTAAGGGTGATATGATTAATTACAGACCTGTTAGTTTACTTCTGTTCCAGGGAAAATAATGGAGCCACTGGTTAAAGAAGCATTTCAGGATCATCTACACAAGTCTGCAGTTATAGTTCAGACAGCATGTGTTAAGGGAACAATCTTGTCTGAAAAATTTGATTGGATACTACGATGTGGTCACAAAGGAGCTGGATGCAAAAAATAATTTTATTTTTATTGTATACTTGGATTTCAGGAAAGCTTTTGATGCTGTTGCACATAAAAGACTGCTCTACAAATTGGAGCGGTATGGCATTAAGGGTAAGTTGCTGCTATGGATAAAGAGATGGTTGAGTACGAGAAGACAGTGATAATCAATGGACACTGCTGTTCATGGACTGTTATTAGTGGAGTCCCCAGGGTTTGGTGCTGGCCTATTGTTTTCTGTATACAGGGTGTTTCAGTTAAACGTTTCAGAACTTCTAAGAGGGGTAGGGTACATCCTGACAACTCGAAATCATATAGCAATGTGGGGTCGGAAATGCTTTCCTGAAGCGGTGTTGTACACAGAAGCACCATAAAGAAAAGAGACCGTAAGTGAGAAATCGTTTTAATAATACATGAAAAGAAGCAAAAGGTACATGGATTAAAGTAAGTGTTCGAAGTTTCTTCCACGGGCTACAATGCACGCCTCACATCTCCGACGCATGGACATCCGAACATTCTGGAATACTCCAGGCGAATTTCGAATTTCTTCGGCAGCTACTGCGATTCTTGCAACCAGCTCCTCAGCATTGTCAACAGGGGTGTCATAAACTAGCGATTTCATATGACCCCAGAAATAAAAATCAAGACATGATAGGTCGGGTGACCGAGCAGGCCAACGCACGGGACCACCACGTCCGATCCACTGTTGACCAAATGTGACATCCAGGTAGTTACGAACATCTCCGCTATAATGGGCAGGGGCTCCGTCGTGTTGGAACCACATTGTCTGTTGCGTCGATGCAGAAATCTGTTCATCTCTCAAAAGTTGTGGCAATACTTGCTGCAGAAAGATCAAGTAGATAGGTCCGGTTAGACGACACGGTAACAGGTAAGGTCCGATGAGGTGATCTCCCATAATACCGGCCCATTCATTGACCGAAAATCGAATCTGTGCTGCACGACGTCGCACGACGACTTCTGTGTTCAACACCGCTTCAGGAAAGCATTTCCGACCCCACATTGCTATATGATTTCGAGTTGTCAGGATGTACCCTACCCCTCTTAGAAGTTCTGAAACGTTTAACTGAAACACCCTGTATATCATTAATATTGATGATGACATATCAGACTTAATTTTCAAGTTCGTAGATGATAAAAAGGTTGGCAGGGTGGTTAATGATAGTATGCTACTGCAATGGGATCTAGAAAAGTTAGGCAGATGGACTGAGTAATGGCAATTGAAGTTTAATAGTGATAAATTCAAAGTACTGCATGTGTGGCAGTAACCCCAGAGTAACATACCAACTGTGTGTTACTACACTTAGGGTAGTCAGAGGCACGTTGTACTCTCATGGGGCTCAAGTCAAAATGGAATTTGGGACCCCATATAAAGAAAAAACTAATAAAGAACATTTTCAATTTCACTTTATTGTGACAACAAAACAAATTATATGACATAAGAAAAATATCTAATCCAGAAGAATAATTCAGAAATAATACATACACTTAAACTAATAAGTGTTTTTATCCTACTTTATATGGACTTTTTGGGTTGAGAAATTGTATATCAGTTCATTATAATCAACCCTGTTTGTGATATCATTCTCAATACAAATTATTGCAAAATTACTTAATTTTTCTTGTCCAAGTGAATTTCTAATATAATTCTTAACTCTTTAAAGCACAGAGAATGATCGTTCTGCTGATGCTTTCGAAACAGAATTGACAAAAATATTTTTAAAATTATGTTCACATTAGGAAAAGTTGATATTAGTCCTTGAATTGCTTCATATATTAAAGAAGGTGAATATAAATTAATTTTTTGCAAAATGTATAAAATGTCTTAATTCTTTATGAACATTAGCGTCAATGTCATCTGAATAAGTATTTATTAAATTACAGTGGCGGACAAAAACACTGCATCACTTGTGAATTTTGCAAATGTGTTTTGCACTGCATTGTGGTTTGCAATGTTCGAAATGCATTTGCTAGATGGGATATATATCTGTGAATGAAATCCAATAAAAGATTCCACCTGATATTCCTAATTGCCATAAATATCTTCCCAAAGGGTAAAATGCATAATTAATGGAAATATGAGAAATCATGCAAATGCAATCATGACAACCAAACATAAATTTTATTGCATTTACATGTACAGACTGAAATGATAAGTTAAAGTAATAGTATTATGTACTGTAAATCAGCAAAAAATGTCCTCAATATTTTGTTGTTCCTCCTCGAGCTGCAATTACAGCCTTGCAACAATCTGGCATAGAGTTAAGCAACTTCTAGATATATTGTTGCCCAATTTCATGGTACCACATCCTTGCAGTTCTCTCCTGTAGCTGAATCTTACTTGTTGTCTTCTTCTGAGCAATTTTAGACGACATTATGTACTAGCAATTTTAATAGGGTTCAAATGGTGCACTGTTCAAGTCCAGGCTTGTCCAACAGTGTAATGCCTGCATTTCTGAGGTATAACTGCACCTTAAGGGAGAAGGGAAAAAAAAAGAGGGAAAATATTGGCATAAGTATGTTTTAAGCCTTGTAAGACAAGAAGACAAACTCATCATTAAATCTAAATAGCATAAAACTTACCAATTTTGCTGTGTGGCAAGGTGCTGAGTCTTGTTGAAAAATGCAGTTTTGGACGTCTGTGTGATGATCCTTAATAATGAATTTCAGGCACTCCACCAAGATAGCAGTGTAGGTTTCTGCATTCACCATTCTGTTAATAAACTTAATTTTCCCCACCCCTTTGCTTGTTATGCATCATCTGACCGTCGGGCGGGGAACTTTACAGTTGGTGTTATGCAGTCAGGATGGTATGCCTCCGATTTTTGTCTTCTTGCATACCTCTTCCCATCCGAGCCAAGCAGGTTTAATTTTGTCTGCACGTGTAGCACAGTGGTATCATCAGCGTCCACCCCACACCGGGTGGAAAAGCCCTGGGTTTTAATCCCATCGATAATGCAAAGTACTTTAGTTGGCTTTTTTCACTCCGTGGCTGAGTTAGTCTGTCTCAGGTGTAGATAGCAAGGTTTTTTTTCCCCCGAAAACAGATTTTTTTTTCGTCCAGCAAACAGGCAAATCGACCAGAGAACACATGCAATTTACAGACAAATTAAATATATGGCTAGATGTAATCATTTACGGAGGACCCTAATATCATAATTTGGGTTGTTTTTTTTTTTTTCCAGGTTGAATTTTGATTTGTTAGAAAAGATGACGGTGTCTCATTGCTCTTTTGTCCATGAAAGATGCGTTTTAGCCCAAGCAAGTCGCTTCTTGCTCATTTGTTGGATCAACAGAGGCTTCTTCTTGTGCCGATAGGCATGCAGACCACATCCAGAAAGCAGTCTATGGATAGTTGGTGCACTTGTTTCAACACCATCTCAAAGTCCAGTTTTAGATTAGGAGCACTAGCATGGCGATTACGAAGTTTCAAATATCAACCTTGGGATGGCATAGTCACTCTCTTACGGCCTGATCCAGGTTTTCTCTTCACATCACTGGTTTCATGCTTTAATTTCAGCACCCGGGATACTGTTGACTGGTAGCAACCTATTTTATCAGTGATAGCACTTGTAGAAAGCCCTTCCTGGGACAGCTACACTTTTTTTTTTTTTAGTGTCAACTGAATTTATGGAGCCATGCTTACACCTCCACAAAACAGGATACTAATGAGCATGTATACCCTTCCAATGTCGTATTTAATAGAAACGACTGATATGATACCTTTTGTTTTGCGACGAACAAAATGACTGTAATCAAACAATATCTTATGTTTCACTACAAATGTTACTTTTTTTAAGGTGATACAGTTTTTTTGTCTGCCACTGTATATAATGACAAGGATTTTAAAAGATTTGCAGCATGTTGTAAATTTGAATCTTTATTTTGAAGATTTTCAAATTCGTTCGCATTTTCTCTTCCACTTTCAATTATTATCATAATCTGTGAGAAGCTCTTCTTGTGCCGATAGGCATGCAGGCTTCTTGTGCCGATAGGCATGCACTGTATTTCACTGCTAGTTCCAGATAAGCGGTCACCTGTGTTCTACGTGGGAACACCCTTAAGCATAAGGCTGTCAGAGAGCACTGGTTCCATACAAGGCAGTCTTTACTTTTTCAATTAACTCAACTATTTAAGGAAGAACTAAATGTAATTTTCAAATTAATCTTCAAGTTCATTGACCTTCAGGTAGAAAGTCAGTTTTCGATAAAAATCACTTAAAAATATTAGTAAAAAACAGCAATGAGTTTTCAAACAGTGATTTTGGGATTTCCCCCCCCCCCCTCTGATCGGAGGCCCTAGGCAGATGTCTTTTTTGCCTGTTGGATAACGTGTCCCTGAGGGTAGTGGAGAATGAAAAAGACTTTAGGTTATTGTGTAGCCAGAAACGAAGTTCTCTGAGAAATGCAAACAGGCTGCCAGGACAGCTCCTGGGGTTTGGTCAATGATATACAGGAATTTTTCTGTCAGGGATAAGGGGGTGATTATCCCATTGTATAAGGCTGTGGTCAGGTCACATCTTGAGTACCTCATACAGTACTCAAAATATGGCCTGACTTAAGATGTGGCCATTCCAGCACTGTCTGGAGGCCTCATTTTAGGAAGGATATGGAGTACTGAAATGAGTATAGAAGGGCAATGAGATTGATGACAAGAACAAAGTGGTGTTTGTACTAAGAAAGGTTCTCAGTTCTGCAAATTGCAGCATCTGGAGACTAAGCACCTGCAAGGTGATATGAGGCTTTGAATGGATTGAACAAGCTCAGTGCTGATGGAATTCTTCCTCTTGCTCAGATCACACACACACACACGCACGCACGCACGCGCGTGTGGGGTCACAAATTCAAATTGAAGAAGAACGGTTGCAGAATACGTGTGGAAGTTTGCCTTTAGCCAGTGGGTTGTTGATTGCTGGAACAAACTTCCATCTGTTGTTGTGGAAGTTGATAGCTTAAATAAATTCAAGGAAGTAACAGCCAAACTATTGGAGGGAATGAATAAGTGAAATGGGAGGTTTTTTTTTTTATGGCTGATGCTGTATAAGCTTGCTTTCTTGCATCATTTGCTAAAGCCAGTATGGAAGGGTTCATTGTATGGCTGTTTTTCCTTTATTCTTCCATCCACTCACCCACTTAATTAGGGAACATTTAATTTTTTACCATTTATATATTCCCAGAATTAGATGGCATACTTACGTGGGATCTGTTTGACATCACTAAACACAACCTCCTGTAGGTCAGAATGAAAACAAAAAGCTGTCTTTATTTACAGAAAATTGTTGGGCAATGTGATCCACTTCCAAACTGAGACAAATTGAGAATGCAATTGTCAGATACCACATGTTCTTACTCTAACCATTTAAGGTTGAGCATTTTTTCCAATTAAACATTCAAAAATTGTCTGGCTTTTATAGCTTATTTTCAAAACCTGTCTTTCCAACCACCTTAACAACATTTTGTTTATAATCTGTTCAAAACTAAATATACCATCACTTGTGAGGGTGGAGGATATGTGGTCAATCTGACATTGCTAGTTAAATTTGTATCTACCATTTTTAAACAGGACAGCTGCCATTTGATGTGAATTTATTTGATTGGATCTCATGCTTCAAGTCTGAACCTGATGAAAATAATAATACTCTTTGGTGATGTGTGAGTAAGGTGGGTTCAAAGAGATCAAACTTGTGAATCAAACAGATTCACATGTTTGGAACTTTTTTATTTACAGTTCAATAAAAACAGAATTATTTTGAGTGGGTATATAAGAATTTTTATAGCCTAATTTCAAAAACCTGTTATCATTCCTCCACCCAAATGACATTTTGTTTATAATCCAAGCAAACCCTGCTTACCATTTACATTGATGGGGGGGGTGTACTTGATCACCGTGATGCTGAGGATTTTTTTTTTAATCTACCATCTTGAAACATGATGTTCACTATTAGTTACATGAGCCACCTGTTTAGAACTTACATTTACAATTTGGTCCAGACCAAATATTCAATACTTGTTACAAAAATCAATCAATAATGTAAAAGCAGCTAGAATGACTATTTACAGAAGAAAAGTTCAGACATTATTTTTCTCCTATATTTCACAGTTATCAAATGACAAAAGCAAACATAACAGCAGTTAAAGAAGTCTTCCCCTATGCATTTGTGTTAAAATTAAAGTGTACGTGTGCTTGGTCAGTCGGTTGGTCGGTCTTAGAATTTCTACAAACCTATCTTGTCCCTGTGTTGAGCATTTCTGTAAGCCATTCTTATGTTATGATGGGTTGTGTGTTCTTAGTTATGTATTGTTTGGAAATCTGTTGGTTGGCTATTGTCTTTACTATGAGGAGGCAGGCAATCTGTACAAAATTTAAACAGTTTTTTTAGCCACCCACCACAACCTTAGGGTTGCACTGGCAGAATCATAAGGAAAGGAAGGGAGAAGTTAGTAGGATTGGGGTTGTGTAGAAAGGTATGCTCAAATAGGAGAAGAGAGCTGTAGGCTTTGTATTATATTGCATAATATGCCATATGAATAGGAAAGATATCTTGGAATAGAAATTGCATTCAATGCTGCTGGGGGGAATACAGTGTTAGGATAATAATAAAGCATCTCCAATAGATGTTTTATGTTCTGTGCCTACTGTCTGGTAGCATCACATGGCCTGTTTAACAGTCCCTCCTATCCCAGTATAAGCTGTGCAATACTTCATTGTAGGCTGTCTGTTGTGTACACCTCATTCATTGCTGGGTCAGGTTTGTCTACATCAATACAGCCATGGCACATTCAGGAAAAGTAACTTCCTTGATTTGTGGAGATGTAGATAAACTGAATCTTATTCAACCATTGGCATTAGTACAGGCATTTGATGCTGAGCCTTAAACTTATTTAGGCTATCAACCTCCACGACAAGGGATGGAAGTCTGTTCCACCAACCAACCACCCGCTGGCTAAAGGTAAATTTCCGCACGTCTATCCTACATCTGTCTTTCCTCAATTTGAATTTATGCCCTCTCAGGTGATTATTCTGAGCTAGAGGAAGAATCCCATCAGCATTAAGCATGCTCAAACCATTCAAGGCTTTATACACCTCTATCAGATCACCTTGCTGGTGCCTAGTCTCCAGACACTGTAATTTGCAAAACTTAAGCCTTTCTTCGTAAGAGCACCTCTTTGTTCCATTTGCCCTTCTCTGTACTCGTTCCAGCAGCTCTACATCCTTCTTGAAATGAGGCCTCCAGACCTGTATACAGTACTCTAGGTGTGGCCTGACCATTGCCTTATACAAGGGAATAATCACCTCCTTATCCCTGCTGGAAAAATTCCTGTATATCATTGACAATACTCCATGAGCTACCCTTGCAGCCCGTCTGCACTGCTCAGAGAACTTCATATCCGCCTGCACAACCACCCCCAAGTCCCTTTCATTCTCTACCACTGTCAGTGTAGTACCACAGAGTTGATACATTGCTCTGGGGTTGCTGTTTCCCATGTGTAGTACTTTACATTTGCCAATGTTAAACTTCATTTGCCACCTCTCAGCCCATCTGCTCAACCTTTCCAGATCCTGTTGCAGCAGTAGTGTCAGTAGTATCCTTGACAACCCTGCCAACCTTTGTATCGTCTGCAAACTTGGACATTAAGCTTGATATACCATCATCAATATCATTTATAAATACAGAAAACAATAATGGACCCAACACTGAGCCCTGAGGGACTCCACTAATAACATTAGTCCACGATGAGCAGTGTCCATTGATTACCACTCTCTGTCTTCTCCCCCTCAACCACCCCTTTATCCATAGCAGCAATTTGCCTCCAATGTCACACTGCTCCAATTTGTGTAGCAGTCTTCCATGTGCAACAGTATCAAAAGCCTTTCTAAGATCCAAGTATATAATATCAAAGCTATTCCCTGCATCCAGTTCTTTTGTGACTGCATCATAGTATCCAATCAAATTGGTCAGGCAAGACTTTCCCTTAACAAAACCATGCTGTGTCCGAGCTGTAACTGAAGTCTTGTCTAAATGATCCTGCAGTGCTTCTTTAACCAGTGCCTCCATTAATTTTCCTGGAACAGAAGTTAAGCTCACAGGTCTATAATTACCTGTGTCAGCCTTTGATCCTCCTTTGTGAATTGGGGTCACATTTGCACATTTCCAGTCTATGGGTACCTCCCCTGAGTCCAAGGAAGCTCTCATAATTATGGCTAAGGGTTTGCTTACTTCCTTTGCTGCCTCCTTTAATATAACTGGATAGATCCCATCCACCCCAGGTGCCTTTCTTCTGTTTATCTTCAAAAATTTCTCCTCCACTTTACTCCCAGTTATTTCAAGATTCTGTAGCTTACTGCTAGAGTTGAATACACCTCTGGCATTCCCCTCACTGAATAACTCCTCATTTGTGAATGTCGATGCAAAATATTCCTTTAGTTTGTTAGCTACCTGAGCAGGATCATCAACAGTTGACCCATCAATCTGAAGAGTTTACATAAGTAAAGAACTCTTTGCTGTTTTTCTTTGCATCCCTTGCCAAGGATTTCTCGTAATCTGCCTTCGCCTGCCTAACCTCCTTTGTAACTTGGTTGCATATCAACTTGTATCTATCATAGGCTTCTGTGTCATGTGTTAATTTGTAAGTATCCCATGCATTTTTCTTCTCTGCCATATGCCTCATTAGTTCATCTGACATCCATTTTGGCCTAAACCTTGAACAATATTTCTTAGTTGGTATGTAAAGCCTAGTAGCTTCCAAGATAAGTTCTTTGAATGCTTCCCATTTTGAATTTGCTGTTGGTAACATCATCAGTTGGTCCCACTGTATAGAATTTAAATACTATCTCAGTCCATCGTAGTCGCCTTTACGGAAGCAATAACCCTTCCCTTTACCCCTAATGGTAGTTACCTCTGAGTAAATCCCACTTCAGCACACTGATCACTGCCACCTAGTGGTTCCTTTATCTGCAGATTCTTAATGCATGAAGAATCACTACTGATAATCAGATCAAGAGTATTACTCCCTCTAGTTGCCTCCCAAACATGCTGATGTAGAAAACAATCATCCAATAAATCCACAAAAGCCTTGCTAGTGTGTGAGTGACCAGCCCCCAAATTCCAGTCAGTATCTGGGAAATTAAAATCTCCCATTATAAGACTCTCTGATTTACTGGCCCACTCTATTTCCCTGTACAGTTTCTTATTATACTCATCAGAGTCATTAGGCCTATAGCACACTCCTACTCTCAATTTTGATCTCCCAATGCTTATGTCACACCAAACTTACTCAACACTGCACTGTCCAGCAATGTCGACTGGCTTCACTTCCTTGGTTTTTATGTTTCTTAACTAAAGCATAACCCCTCCCCCCTTCCTATCCTGTCTATCCTTTCTGTAGACGTACTCTCCAAATTCCAGTTCTGCTCTGCTTATGTCTGTGTGACACCATTTCTCTGATATCCCAACAATATCTGCCTTTGATGTTTTGAGCAGTACTTCAAATTCATCAAATTTTTTTACTGAACTCCTAGCATTGGTGTACACGCAAGTATACCTGCACCTGTTTCTATTGTTAGCTACCCTAACACAACCCATGTGTTTACTTGTACCGCAATGGCTCCCAGCAGTCTCTGAAATATCAGGTATCTTGTTTTTCAGGCTTCTGCTCATTCTAATAGAAGCAGTGCAAGAATCTCTTTCACCTCTGCCAGTGGCTACTGTCAATCTATTGGTCTTTGTCTCCCCCCAAGCTAGCAGTTTTCCGACCCACCTAACACTGCCTCGATAGCATCAGCAAATATTCTTGCACCCTTTCTATTTAAGTGTATCCCATCCCTGTAGAAGCAATCTCTCCTGTTAACAAGTACAATCCAGGTTGAAAAAAATTCTACCCCTTGAGCCTTGCACAATCTTTCCAGGGCCGAATTGATCGACAAGGCTCTCATCATATACTCCCTCCTATCGTGTCTGGGCAGAATTGCAGACACTTTCAAATTCAACCATAATTCTCGGCTTTTGTTCAACAGTGACCTGTACTTGTTAAGTAATTCTGCCGGTCTCCTACTAACCACAGAAGGGAGCAGCCAGGAATCAGCTGGTGTGAACATGCGGTGGTTCTACGAGGAGGAGGGTTGGAGCAGTGACATTAGTGTACACAGTCAATCATTACTCTCTTACACGTCCATATTCATACATGAATTTATTTATACATTTTTTATTTTTAATTATTATTATAATTTATATTTTTTGATGGGAACTATTATTGAAGTAATGAGAATAGAATATCAAGTGAACAGTAGCCAAATTATGATTATTGGAAAACAACCATTTTACAGACAAAACTTAATGTGCAATGAAGGTACCAGATATGGACAAGTCAGTTTTGTGACTGATGAGTCTGCTTATATGTATGGACAAGTTGGACAAGTGGTTAATAAATGAGGGTTAAAATATCTTTTGTTGCCATGTTACTCTATATAACTAGTCATGCTGGCAGCTGTTACTGTGTCTACATAGTATATTGTGCCTTATGGCCTTAGTAGCCCTTGCACCAACAAATGAAACCAACAACAACATAGTACAGTATTTCACAAATCTGAATGAAGCACGTTGGTCACTGCGGGCAACCAATTTGAATAATTGAAATTTCTTAAGACAGAATAATAACTTAATGGAATTCTAAACAGCTTCCATATTACATGAATTCTTTACTTTATATAAACAAGCTTAATTTGTTACATACACTTTTTTTTCTCTCTCTCTCTTATAAACAGAATGTTCATAATAACGTTTGAAGAATGAATTTTATGCCTGTAAATATTCTGTAGTTTGAAAATGGCAGTGTGACTTAAAAGCTTCTAATATGGAACTACAATCCGAATTTCAAAATGTAAAAGAAACACCAGCAGCAGGTATGATATTTTCAAATGTTATTATTTTATGATATAGCTATTAGAAAAATGTAAATTAAAATATTTTTATTTTAATTTACAATAGAGCATATTTACCTTAGTTTGTGAATGGAACTTTTCATGCTCTTTTAACCCAGTGGCAGGTCACCCCACAGATGCCCAACTTTCTTTTTAATATCTGAAAATGTTTTAGTTTTTTTTTGAATAGGAACGAGATAAAAAGATATCTGCTTAAACAGTGCTAATATTTCATCTTTTTCTTAACAGATTGCAGTACTTATTCTGTGTGTATACTTTATAAGTTTTAATAAAAATTATAACATGTTATGTCTTAGCAGTGTTTTATTCTCTTCCAGTTTACAAGATTGTGTGAAATTTCAAATGTGTATATATATGTCTGCTGTTATGTATATAAATGTTATTAAACAATTTTAAAAACATATTCAATACTATTATTTTCATTTTCAAGTTTATTTCAAAATTTATTTAGAATTTGGAGTGCTTTACAGTATGCAAAATTTGAAACTGAAATCTGAACTAACTAGGGTAAGACAGTAGATGTTTATTGAACTAATGGAAGAAGGAAAATGAGTAACATGAAACTGAACAAAGATGTCGGTGTTTATTGAGTAGAATGTCACTCTTCAAGCAAAAAGACAAATAGTTGCAAATACAGTGATGGGCCACTTGATAGGTTCTCATGTGCAATTTATACACAAAAACATTTAAAAAAAAAATCACTATTAACTATAGCAGAGAAAGTTAACTACATTTAGGAAGATAGAGAAAATTTCAGATTTTTAATCATTGATTTACAGTTAACACAGGAATATTATATTTGAGGGTTTGGCCATGACTGCCAGGTTAAATAAAGTGAATTAAAATTAAAGTGGCAGTATGATCATTGGATGGCATTTGCTAGAAGCAAACTGATTCTAACAGACAAATTAGTCCAGAGTAACATTTGTCAATAGATTGTATGCAAGATGGATTCTCAGATGTAGTAGCCAAAAAATATGATTTTTGTTCATAGTACAAATATAGAATGATAGAAGGGTGGGAAGAGAATGGTAAGCTTTCCCCACGAGGGAAAAAAGTTATATTCTGTAAGATGCAATGTAAAAGGAAGGATTTGGATAGAAGAGATGTCACTGGGTAGAGATCACATTCAATACTACTGGCAGGCACAGCTTTAGAGGAATAACAGAGGAAGCATTTACTATTCAGTAAAGGCTGAGAAAAGTTTGCATTCTTATTGTATAACTGTTTATGATAACTGATAAGCCAGTGCACTGTTAAGTGGGCTATGCATTTTTTGTGGCAGCATAAGAATTTGATCATGTAATATGCACATTAGTGACCACACATTTTGCCCCAGGACCATAGTCAGCACAAACAGTTTAGATGACACAGAAGATATTCTTATTTGGAACAACACCATTGGTGATGTCAGCTCAGTTGGCAAAGAAAGCAGTGATGAATAATTACACCTACTGTATTTCATTTTGTTTCCAATTCTTATACCAAAGTATGATTCTGATCAGCTGTTGACAAGCAAGGTACTTTCAGAAAGAAAGATTGTAATTAAAGGCAAGAGAGTTTATGGGTTTTAGTTTTTATATTACTATTTATGTGTTACTGTGAGCCTTAAATACAGTAAACTCTTGCTTTAATGGACTACAGAAATAATGGATAGTATCCATTGAATCATGCTTTTCATCCATTCAGCACCCAATGACAATTTCTGGTGCCAGGATTTTTCTCAGAATTGCCTTTCACTAGTCTGTCATGCAGGTCACAGACATCAGTTTAATGACTAAGCAATTAGCCAGAAGTGTCTGTGATTAAGCTATTAATTAGTTGTCAGTGTACAACGTGACAAAATTAAAGCCTTCTACTACACCAGACAACTGGTAAGAGCAGTAAAATATGGTAGTGCAACATTTAATTTTTTTTTTTTTATTTCATAGCACATCCCATGTGACAGTATAGTGGTTTGTCACTAGTCACTCACTTGGAGCGGTCTAGTTTTGAGCTTTGTCACAGACTGGAGGAACTTCTTAAGGTTCCTAATTGGGGCTATAGTTAGCTGAGCTCAGGCAGAGGGAATAGAGTTCCCTTCCTGAAGTTTTTGAGCCTGTGCAGCAGGCAAATCTGTCTATGGATGGACATAATACACTATCACCATGATATGATCTAAGTCACTTGTATATCTAAAACCCATCAACAATTCCATGAAACATTACTTTTTCATAACATTTTAATAGCTTTAGTGGCTATATTGTTTCTTTTGAGTTTAGTGGGCAGGCCTTATCTCTGTATAGTCCACTAAAGTAAAATTTTCTATACTTGATTTATTTCTGTAAACTGAACTTAATGCTTTAGCATTAGCATTAGTAGAGGCATATGATGCAGGAAAGCAAGCTTATTCAGCATCAGCCAAAAAAAAAAAAAAAAAACCCCACTCCCATTTCACCCCTCTGTTCGTTCGAAATACCTGTCCAGTTGAGCTTTAAATTTGTTTAGGCTATCAACTTCAACAACAAATGATGGAAGTCGGTTCCACCAACCAACCACCCGCTGGCCAAAGGCAAATTTCCGCACATCTATCCGACATCCATCCTTCCTCAATTTGAATTTATGCCCTCTGAGGTGATTATTCTGAGCAAGATGAAGAATCCCATTGGCATTGAGCATGCTCAAACCATTCAAAGCCTTATACACCTCTATCAGATCACCTCGCCGGTGCCTAGTCTCCAGACTCTGTAATTTGCAAAACTTAAGCCTTTCTTCGTAAGAGCAACCCTTTGTTCCATTCACTAATCTTGTTGCCCTTCTCTGTACCCGTTCCAGCAGCTCTACATCCTTCTTGAAATGAGGCCTCCAGACCTGTATACAGTACTCAAGATGTGGCCTAACCATTGCCTTATACAAGGGAATAATCACCTCCTTATCCCTGCTAGAAAAATTCCTGTATATCATTGACAAGACACCATGAGCTACTCTTGCAGCTCGTCTGCACTGCTCAGAGAACTTCATATCTGCCTGCACAATTACCCCCAGGTCCTTTTCATTCTGCACCACTGTCAGTGTAGTACCGCAGAGTTGATACATTGCTCTGGGGTTACTGTTTCCCATATGTAGTACTTTACATTTGTCAATGTTAAACTTCATTTGCCACCTCTCAGCCCATCTGTTCAACCTTTCCAGATCCTGTTGCAGCAGCATAGCGTCAGTAGTGTCCTTAACGACCCTACCAACCTTTGTATCATCTGCAAACTTGGACATTAAACTTGATATACCATCATCAATATCATTCATAAACACCGAAAACAACAACGGACCCGACACTGAACCTTGAGGAACTCCACTAATAACATTAGTCCACGTTGAGCAGTGTCCATTGATTACCACTCTCTGTCTTCTGCCACTCAACCATCCCCTTATCCATAGCAGCAGTTTGCCTCTAATGCCACACTGCTCCAATTTGTGCAGCAGTCTTCCATGTGCAACAGTATCAAAAGCCTTTCTAAGATCCAAATATATAATATCAAAGTTATTCCCTGCATCCAGTTCTTTTGTGACTACATCATAGTATCCAATCAAATTGGTCAGGCAAGACCTGCCCTTAACAAAACCATGCTGCGTCTGAGCTATAACTGAATTCTTGTCTAGATGATCCTGCAGTGCTTCTTTAACCAGTGCCTCCATTAATTTACCTGGAACAGAAGTTAAACTAACAGGTCTATAATTACTTGTGTCAGCCTTTGATCCTCCTTTGTGAATTGGGGTTACATTTGCACATCTCCAGTCTATGGGTACCTCCCCTGAGTCCAAAGAAGCTCTCATAATTATGGCTAGGGGTTTGCATACTTCCTTTGCTGCCTCCTTTAATATAACTGGATAGATCCCATCCACCCCAGGTGCCTTTTTTATGTTTATCCTCAACAATCTCTCCTCCACTTTCCTCTCAGTTATTACAAAATCATCCAGCTCACTGCCAACGTTTACTTTACCTACATCATTCTCCTTCCCGAATAACTCCTCATGCGTGAATGTAGATGCAAAATACTCGTTTAGATTGTTAGCCACCTGAGCAGGATCCTCAACTGTTGAACCATCAATATCCAGTGGATCAATCTGATTCATCCCTTTCCTTCTCGAGTTCAAATATGTAAAGAACTCTTTTCTGTTTTTCTTTGCATCCTTTGCCAAGGATTTTTCGTAGTTTGCATTTGCCTGCCTAATCTTCTTTGTGACTTGATTACAGACCAACTTATATCTATCATAGGCTTCCATGTCACCCATTAATTTGTATGTATCCCATGCATTTTTCTTCTCTGCCACATGTCTCATTAGTTCATCTGACAACCATTTAGGCCTAAACCTTGAACAATATTTCTTAGTTGGTATGTAAAGCCTGGTAGCCTCCAAGATTAGTTCCTTGAATGCTTCCCATTTTGAGTTTGCTGTTGGTAACATCATCAGTTGGTCCCACTGTATAGAATTTAAATACTGTCTCAGACCATCATAGTCGCCTTTACGAAAACAAAAACCCTTCCCTTTACCTCTGATGGTAGTTACCTCCTTGAGTAAATCCCACTTCAACACACTGTGATCACTGCCACCTAGTGGTTCATTTATCTGCAGATTCTTAATGCATAAAGAATCACTACTGATAATCAGATCAAGAGTATTGCTCCCTCTTGTTGCCTCATGAACATGCTGATGTAGAAAACAATCATCCAATAAATCCACAAAAGCCTTGCTAGTCTGCGAGTGACCAACCCACAAATTCCAGTCAGTATCTGGGAAAATAAAATCCCCCATTATAAGACTCTCTGATTTACTGGCCCACTCTATTTCCCTGTACAATATCTTATTATACTCATCAGAGTCATTAGGCCTATAGCACACTCCTACTCTCAATTTTGATTTCCCTATGCTTATGTCACACCAGACTGACTCGACACTGCCCTGTCCATCGATGTCGACTGGCTTCACTTCCTTGGACTTTATGTGTTTCTTAATTAATAGCATAACCCCTCCTCCCCTCCTGTCCTGTCTATCCTTCCTGTACACATTGTATTCCCCAAATTCCAGTTCCGCATTACTTATATCTGTGTGATACCACGTCTCTGATATCCCAACAATATCTGCCTTTGATGTTTTGAGCAATACCTCAAATTCATCAAATTTATTTACCAAACTCCTAACATTGGTGTACACGCAGGTATACATGCACCTGTTTCTATTCTTAGCTACCCTAACACAACCCATGTGTTTACTTGTACCGCAATGACTACCAGCAGTCTCTGAAATATCCTGCATCTTGTTTTTCAGGCTTCTGCTCATTTCAATAGAAGCAGTGCAAGAATCACTTCCACCTCTGCCAGTGGCTACTGTTAATCTATTAGTCCTTGTATCCCCCCCAACTAGCAGTTTTCCGACCCACCTAACACTGCCTCGACAGCATCAGCAAAAATTCTTGCACCCTTTCTATTTAAGTGTATCCCCATCCCTGTAGAAGCAATCTCTCCTGTTAACAAGTACAGTCCAGGCTGAAAAAAATTCTACCCCTTGAGCCTTGCACAAATCCCTCCAGGGCCGAATTGATCGACAAGGCTCTCATCATATACTCCCTCCTATCGTGTCTGGGCAGAATTGCAGAGTTTTGTTTGGATCTATTAAGATCCATGCAAACAGATGATGCATGCTGAAGAAGGGATGGTGTGACCTTCCCAAAAGCTCTGTGTAACTCCAAAGTATTTTTGCTTGGTGCCACATCCAAGTTTTTCTAAAAAAATATCATGATAATTTGTTGTGATTTAAGATTATTAGTAGTGGTAAATGATTCAAGAAAGCAAGCTTATGCTGCATCAGCCGGGGGAAAAAAAAAAATCTCACACCTTTTGTCCATCCCATCCAATAGTTTGTCTAGTTATTCTTTGAATTTATTCAGACCATCCACTTCCACAACAACAAATGGAAGTTTGTTCCAACAATCAACTACCTGATGGCTGAAGGCAAACTTCCACACATCTGACCTGCAACCATCCTTCCTCAGTTTCAGTTTATGGCCCATCATGGGGCTGAGCAAGAGGAAGAATGCCATCAGCATTGAGGTTGCTCAATTCATTCAAAACCTTAAACAACTCAATGAAGACAGCCTTGAAGGTACCTGGTTTCCAGATGCTGAAATTTGCAAAACTGAAGCCTTTCTTGGTAAGAACATCCTTTTGTTCCCCTCACAAATTTTGTTGCATTCTCTGCACCTATTCAAGCAGATCTACAGGCATAAATTCAAATTGAAGAAAGACAATTGTAGAATAGATGTGCACAAATTTGCCTTTAGCCAGTGGGTGCTGATTGTGAACAAATTTCCATCTGTCGTTTTGGAAGTTGACACCTTTCCTAAAATGAGACCTCAAGGTATGAATGAGTATGCACCATGTAGCCTGACCATTGCCTTGTACAATGGGATAATTGCCTTATTCCTGCTTTCAAAATTCCTCTATACCAGCATTTCCGAAACTGGGGTCCTCAGACCCCAGTTTCGGAAATGTGTCCATAGACCAATTCCATGGTGGGGGTCCACAAAACAGATCCTCTTGAAATGGCCAAATTATTCGTTATATGTATAGCAAATTGATGATAAATAAAGTTTTTATATATTTGTATAAGAATAAGGTTGAGTTGTTTTAAACATAACTTTGAATTTTATTTTCAGAAAACCTAGTATTCACACACACACACACACACACACACAGACACATGCCTCGCATAACACGAGTTTGATTAACATGTGTTTCAGTTACCACTATTTGAAAAAATGATAACACTTTACACGATGCAAATTTCCAGTTAACACGATTTTTTTTATGCGATAGTTGAAAAAGATTTGAATCGCACGTTAAGCTTACCGCGCGTCAGATGGGCAATAAACAAATGTTTGCCTGCTGCCCGCCTCAGTGTGTTCCATCCACAATCTGAAAATGACATTACTTGTTCGTCTCCCTCTAATAAAGTCAATGCAGACTTACATTTAAAAATTCAAATTTTTAAATGAGCCAGATGAAATGTTACTGCGAAGGAGATAACGGTAAAAGAACTAGATGAAATCTTTTGTATCGCAGAGAACCTCAAACTAAAGGTTTGGGGTTCTCTGCGATATTTATTTAGCCAGGGCCCAGAGAAGATTGTTGTCAGCTATCGGAAATTGATTGATGAAAAGAGAAAGTCAACACTGTTCAAATATTTCCACAACAGTCATTTCTTCATTGTGTATTTTATGTCAGAGGTTCCCAAACTTTCTCAGTTCATGGCACCCTTAGTGTCTCAGTAATTTTTTCACGGTGCACCCAGACCGAAAGAAATACCTAACAGTTCTGTTTAGTAGTTAGGTCCAAACAACTTAAGAAAATGTTGAAACTGTGAACTACCTCAAGCTAGCAGTTTGCACGGTATCCAACAGATGTTGAGTATCGCTATTTCCCTCGAAAATTTAAAATATTCCGTGGTGCACAGTTTGGGAACAGTTTGTTTTATGCAATAAACATTTAATTCCATAATTACAAAGGGTACTAGGAAAGTTTTGCAATATGACGCAACAATGAATCACAGAAAGCTGCTTGTTGCTGCATGTCGAGACATGTTCATACGTGCATAGTAGCCGCCGCGCCAAGTCGATGGACTCAGTTATTCATTAGTAGTGAGAGTGTAAAGTGCTTGCGATGGCATCGTGGTCACGAAATGAGATAAGGACAGTTTTGCGGTATAATTTCGTGCGTGGTTTAACCATAGACCAGTGCTTAAAAGAAATGACTCTTGCACTAGATGATGATTGTCCACATCGTACAACGATATTCAGGTGGTATAGAGAATTCCAAAGGGGAAATTTCACTCTGGAGGATTCGGAGAGGCCGGGAAGGCCACGAACGTCATTTACTGAGGAAAACGTTACTGCTGAAAGTTTTGCAATATGACGCAACAATGAATCACAGAAAGCTGCTTGTTGCTGCATGTCGAGACATGTTCATACGTGCATAGTAGCCGCCGCGCCAAGTCGATGGACTCAGTTATTCATTAGTAGTGAGAGTGTAAAGTGCTTGCGATGGCATCGTGGTCACGAAATGAGATAAGGACAGTTTTGCGGTATAATTTCGTGCGTGGTTTAACCATAGACCAGTGCTTAAAAGAAATGACTCTTGCACTAGATGATGATTGTCCACATCGTACAACGATATTCAGGTGGTATAGAGAATTCCAAAGGGGAAATTTCACTCTGGAGGATTCGGAGAGGCCGGGAAGGCCACGAACGTCATTTACTGAGGAAAACGTTACTGCTGTGAGGAAAATGCTTGACGAGAACAGGCGAGTGACCTACCAACAGATAGAGGATACTTTGGGCCTAAATGCACCAGCAATTCGTTCGATTCTGCAAGATCATTTGCACGTGAAGAAACTTTGTTCTCTCTGGGTGCCGCATCAACTGACTGAAGAGCAGATGACACGACGTGTGACTTGGGGCCGGGAGATGTTAAAAAAGTTTGATAAGGGACAATCTCGGTATGTGATCAACATCGTGACAGGTGACGAGACTTGGCTGTACTATTACGATCTGCCGACCAAGGCTCAAAACAAAGTTTGGGTCTTTGATGATGACAACACACCCGTAATTTTCAGAAAATCCCGATCTGTAAAGAAGAAAATGATAGCTGTATTTTTCAAATCGAGTGGAATTGTGGAACGTGTCGTTTTGGACACGCAGAAGACAGTCACAGCTAAGTGGTATACTGAACGATGCCTGCCTAAAGTCATTGGATCTATGAAGAACCTGCGGCCAAAGTCAAGAATGGATACCTGGTACCTCCATCACGAAAATGCTCGAGCTCACCACGCCAAAGCCTGCACCGAATATTTGACCACGACAGGACTGAAACTTCTCGAGCACCCTCCCTACAGTCCAGACCTTGCTCCCTGCGACTTTGCACTGTTCCCGCATATGAAAATGAAGCTAAAAGGGAGGCGGTTTTCCAGTGATGGGGACCTTCTACGGGCTTGGGACAACGAGTGTGCTTTACTCCTTAGTGAAACTTGGCAGAACTGGTTTAAAGATTGGTTTCAGAGGATGGAGAGGTGTATTGAATGTAGAGGAAATTACTTTGAAAAAATTAAATAAACAAAGCTGTATTGCAAAACTTTCCTAGTACCCTTTGTATTTTCATTATCTTTTACATTGTATACAGTTAAAAAGTTATTTTTAAAATTCTTTATAGACATTCCAGAAGGTCAAGGACCAATTATAATTATTCCTATTGATTATTGTATTCGATTAACACGCTTCTGTTTTGCGTGATGCGCTCGCAGGATGAATTAATCACGTTAATAGAAGCCAACCTGTGTGTGTGTGTGTGTGTGTGTGTGTGTGTGTATATATATATATATATCCTATTTTTTCTTATTTATTTTTAATAATATATATTTTATTAATTTCTATCTCTTTATTTAATTTTTGGATTAATTTTATCATATATATATATATGATCAATATATATATATTAAAATAAGAAAAAATAGTAGAAAAGCACAATTCACTGCATTTTGCTTATAATAAGCTAAAATAGGATATATGCCAGCAGCATGGCAAACCAGTAGAGTGAAAAAGAACTCAACCAAATAAAATAACAACAGAAAAATATAGGGGGAATAAAGAAGAAGAGGGTAATGTTGAAGCAACGTTCCTAAAATAATTTAGAAAATTAAGCCAATTAAAAGAAATTTAGCAGTGCCCCCTTGTAGGCACTCGTTATGTGAATTATGTGAAATCTCACTGAGGTGGCAACGTGGACTAACAACATTACGTGACTAAATAAGTTGAAAATAATAATAAATGAAATGAAATAAAATACAGTAAACCCCTACTATTCGCGGTTTCACGTATTCGTGGTCGCTGATTTAATATAAAATGAAACCTAAAAAGCGCCCATAAAAAAACATGGTCCTGGCTAAAATTATCTTTCCCAGTCAAAACAGTGCTCAGTGGGTGGGGGGGGGTGACAAAATCGCGAGCGTGGATGTTTCTCACTAATCCTTGTTCAGTATGTGTTATGCGCTTGTCATGGAAGGTTTCGTCGTTTGCTTTTAATTTATATGCTTATAAATTGATCAATTTATATGCTTACAAAAGTGATAAATCTACCGTTTTGCAGTGTAAAACAGACTTTTTCGAGTGTGTTAATGGAAGAAAGTGACTTTATTGTGGACAAGTTCTTTCTAACCCGTACAAAAATATGGCTACGAATAACAAGGGAAATGTGAAAATATCAAAGAAGGTGATGACATTAGCGAATAAAATTGAGCTGTTAGACAATTTTTAATGGTGAAAGTGTCTCCTCAGTGGCAAAACATTATAAAATCAATGACTCAATGGTATGATCAATCAAAAAATCGGAAGAAAAAAATCCGCCGTAGTGTCCATGAAAACGCGCTAATTGCTTCAAAAATTTGCTCTAACTCGTGATGTTAAATTAGAAAAAATGGAAAAAGCTTTAAATCTGTGGATAGAAGACCGAACTCAAAATAAAATTCTGTTAAGTTCACTCACCATTCGTGAAAAGGCAAAACTCCTTTATCAACACTTTAGCGAAACTGGTGATAGCACTGGCGGGATAAGTTTTTTTTTTTTTTTTTGCTAGCAAAGGCACTGGTTTGAAAGATTTGTTTGAAATTTCTAATAAATATTACATTTAATATTAAATTGTTTCTTATTTTCATTTCGATGCCATATGCTTGCATTTCACTATGTACTGTCTATGTACATAGTCATATTATGAAGGTACATATAATACATACATAGACAATTTTAGACTAGTTTTTATTATATGTTTCGTACTTTGGAACGGAACCCCTTTATTACTATGGGAGCCATAACTCAGTATTCGTGTTTTCGGTATTTGCAGCATTTCTCAGGAACGTAACCCCCCGTGAATAGCGGGGGTTTACTGTAGCCTGACCATTATGTCCCATCTCGACAGAGGACCATGAGGCCAATAATAGTCAGGGAATCACTGCATTTTGAACGCTAAACAAATCCATGCAACAACGAATGATACTAAGATCAAACCACCGATACAATAGATTTGCATAGCGGTGGTCCTTATGCAGCAAAAAATAATAAAACAGAAAGCTTAGTACTATATATATATACAGGGTGTTTCAGTTAAACGTTTCAGAACTTCTAAGAGGGGTAGGGTACACCCTGACAACTCGAAATCATATAGCAATGTGGGGTCGGAAATGCTTTCCTGAAGCGGTGTTGTACACAGAAGCACCATAAAGAAAAGAGACCGTAAGTGAGAAATCGTTTTAATAATACATGAAAAGAAGCAAAAGGTACATGGATTAAAGTAAGTGTTCGAAGTTTCTTCCACGGGCTACAATGCACGCCTCACATCTCCTACGCATGGACATCCGAACATCCTGGAATACTCCAGGGGAATTTCGAATTTCTTCGGCAGCTACTGCGATTCTTGCAACCAGCTCCTCAGCATTGTCAACAGGGGTGTCATAAACTAGCGATTTCATATGACCGTGAAAATTCCTTCACAAGGGAAGGAATTTTCAACACGCATAACGACCATATCTGGGCGGTCGAGAACCCGCATGCAATACGACGTCGTGCAGCACAGATTCGATTTTCGGTCAATGTATGGGCCGGTATTATGGGAGATCACCTCATCGGACCTTACCTGTTACCGTGTCGTCTAACCGGACCTATCTACTTGATCTTTCTGCAGCAAGTATTGCCACAACTTTTGAGAGATGAACAGATTTCTGCATCGACGCAACAGACAATGTGGTTCCAACACGATGGAGCCCCTGCCCATTATAGCGGAGATGTTCGTAACTACCTGGATGTCACATTTGGTCAACAGTGGATCGGACGTGGTGGTCCCGTGCGTTGGCCTGCTCGGTCACCCGACCTATCATGTCTTGATTTTTATTTCTGGGGTCATATGAAATCGCTAGTTTATGACACCCCTGTTGACAATGCTGAGGAGCTGGTTGCAAGAATCGCAGTAGCTGCCGAATAAATTCGAAATTCGCCTGGAGTATTCCAGAATGTTTGGATGTCCATGCGTCGGAGATGTGAGGCGTGCATTGTAGCCCGTGGAAGAAACTTCGAACACTTACTTTAATCCATGTACCTTTTGCTTCTTTTCATGTATTATTAAAACGATTTCTCACTTACGGTCTCTTTTCTTTATGGTGCTTTTGTGTACAACACCGCTTCAGGAAAGCATTTCCGACCCCACATTGCTATATGATTTCGAGTTGTCAGGATGTACCCTACCCCTCTTAGAAGTTCTGAAACGTTTAACTGAAACACCCTGTATAGAGGTCTGTAAACTTTTTTTTTTTGCTTTGTGAAAGGTCTGTAGATCTCACTTTGGGAACCAGTGCTCTATATCATTGACTAAACTCTATCAGCTGACCTGGCAGCCTGTCTGCACTGCCAACTTCATATATCACTGTTCAATTACCACCAGGTCTTTTTCATTTTCCACTACTCTGAATTTAGTACCAAACAGTTGGTACATTAATCTGGGATTACTGCTGTCCGTATGTATTATCCTGCATTTGTCAATGTAAACTTCAATTGCCATTTCTCAGCCCATCTGCCTAATTTTTTTACATCTTGTTGCAGTAGTATACCCTGATTACTGTCATTAATCACCCTGCCAACCTTTGTGTCATATAAACTTAGACATTAAGCTTGATATATTCTCATTAATTCCTGTTATCTTTATTACCTTATTATTTATTCTTTTACTCCATTAATATATAGTCAGCTTTATTATATGATCTTTTAACTTCAAAATTTTCATCACAGGTTGACCAGTTAGCTTGTTTTTTTTTTTTTTTTTTTTTTTGCATTAGCATTAGCATTAGCATTAGTAGAGGCATTTGATGCAAGAAAGCAAGCTTATGCAGCATCAGCCAAAAAAAAAAAAAAAAAAAAAAAAGTAACATAAATAAATAAAAATAACCACTTCCACTTCACCCCTCTGTTCGTTCGAAATACCTGTCCAGCTGAGCCTTAAACTTATTTAGGCTATCAACTTCCACGACAAGGGATGGAAGTCTGTTCCACCCACCAACCACCCGCTGGCTAAAGGCAAATTTCCACACATCTATCCTACATCTGTCTTTCCTCAATTTGAATTTATGCCCTCTCAGGTGATTTTTCTGAGCTAGAGGAAGAATCCCATCAGCATTGAGCATGCTCAAACCATTCAAGGCTTTGTACACCTCTATCAGATCACCCCGCTGGTGCCTAGTTTCCAGACACTGTAATTTGCAAAACTTAAGCCTTTCTTCGTAAGAGAACCCCTTTGTCCCATTCACCAATCTAGTTGCCCTTCTCTGTACTCGTTCCAGCAGCTCTACATCCTTCCTGAAATGAGGCCTCCAGGCCTGTATACAGTACTCTAGGTGTGGCCTGACCATTGCCTTATACAAGGGAATAATCACCTCCTTATCCCTGCTAGAAAAATTCCTATATATCATTGACAATACACCATGAGCTACTCTTGCAGCTCGTCTGCACTGCTCAGACAACTTCATATCTGCCTGCACCACCACCCCCAGGTCCCTTTCATTCTCTACCACTGTCAGTGTAGTACCACAGAGTTGATACGTTGCTCTGGGGTTGCTGTTTCCCATATGTAGTACTTTACATTTGTCAATGTTAAACTTCATTTGCCACCTCGAAGCCCATCTGCTCAACCTTTCCAAATCCTGTTGCAGCAGCATAGTGTCAGTAGTGTCCTTGACAACCCTGCCAACCTTCGTATCGTCTGCAAACTTGGACATTAAGCCTGATATACCATCGGCGCCTCCGTAGCCAGGTGGGAAGGAGCAGCAGTGCGTAGCACACGCTTCTTGATTAGACCGGGGTTCGAGCCCGTCACCACCAAATACGGAAGATGCGGAAAGGGAATGACCACCGCATATCCCGGAGCAATATGGCCTTAGTTGCTAATGCTCCTAAAAAAAAACCAAACCTGATATACCATCATCAATATCATTTATAAATACAGAAAACAATAAAGGCCCCAATACTGAACCCTGAGGGACTCCACTAATAACATTAGTCCACGATGAGCAGTGTCCATTGATTACCACTCTCTGTCTTCTCCCCCTCAACCACCCCTTTATCCATAGCAGCAACTTGCCTCCAATGCCACACTGCTCCAATTTGTGCAGCAGTCTTCCATGTGCAACAGTATCAAAAGCCTTTCTAAGATCCAAGTATATAATATCAAAGTTATTCCCTGCATCCAGTTCTTTTGTGACTGCATCATAGTATCCAATCAAATTGGTCAGGCAAGACCTGCCCTTAACAAAACCATGCTGTGTCCTAGCTATAACTGAAGTCTTGTCTAGATGATCCTGCAGTGCTTCTTTCACCAGTGCCTCCATTAATTTTCCGGGAACAGAAGTTAAACTCACAGGTCTATAATTACTTGTGTCAGCCTTTGATCCCCCTTTGTGAATTGGGGTCACATTTGCACATCTCCAGTCAATGGGTACCTCCCCTGAGTCCAAGGAAGCTCTCATAATTATGGCTAAGGGTTTGCTTACCTCCTTTGCTGCCTCCTTTAATATAACTGGATAGATCCCATCCACCCCAGGTGCCTTTCTTGTGTTTATCTTCAACAATTTCTCCTCCACTTTGCTCTCAGTTATTACAAGATTCTCTAGCTTACTGCTAGAGTTGAATACACCTCTGGCATTCCCCTTGCTGAATAACTCCTCATGTGTGAATGTCGATGCAAAATATTCATTTAGTTTGTTAGCTACCCGAGCAGGGTCATCAACAGTTGACCCATCGATCTCAAGTGGACCAATCTGATTCATCCCCTTCCTTCTAGAGTTTACATAAGTAAAGAACTCTTTGCTGTTTTTCTTCGCATCCCTTGCCAAGGATCTCTCGTAATCTGCCTTCGCCTGCCTAACCTCCTTTGTAACTTGGTTACAGATCAACTTGTATCTATCATAGGCGTCCGTGTCACGTGTTAATTTGTATGTATCCCATGCATTTTTCTTCTCTGCCATATGCCTCATTAGTTCATCTGACAACCATTTAGGCCTAAACCTTGAACAATATTTCTTAGTTGGTATGTAAAGCCTAGTAGCTTCCACGATAAGTTCTTTGAATGCTTCCCATTTTGAATTTGCTGTTGGCAATATCATCAGTTGATCCCACTGTATAGAATTTAAATACTGTCTCAGTCCATTGTAGTCGCCTTTACGAAAGCAATACCCCTTCCCTTTACCCCTAATGGTAGTTACCTCTTTGAGTAACTCCCACTTCAGCACACTGTGATCACTGCCACCAAGTGGTTCATTTATCTGCAGATTCTTAATGCATGAAGAATCACTACTGATAATCAAATCAAGAGTATTACTCCCTCTAGTTGCCTCCCGAACATGCTGATGTAGAAAACAATCATCCAATAAATCCACAAAAGCCTTGCTACTGTGTGAGTGACCAGCCCCCAAATTCCAGTCAATATCTGGGAAATTAAAATCCCCCATTATAAGACTCTCTGATTTACTGGCCCACTCTATTTCTCCGAACAGTTTCTTATTATACTCATCAGAGTCATTAGGCCTATAGCACACTCCTACTCTCAATTTTGATCTCCCAATGCTTATGTCACACCAAACTGACTCGACACTGCACTGTCCAGCGATGTCGACTGGCTTCACTTCCTTGGATTTTATGTGTTTTTTAACTAATAGCATAACCCCTCCTCCCTTCCTATCCTGTCTATCCTTTCTGTAGACATTGTACTCCCCAAATTCCAGTTCTGCATTTCTTATATCTGTGTGACACCACGTCTCTGAAATCCCCACAATATCTGCCTTTGATGTTTTGAGCAATACCTCAAATTCATCAAATTTATTTACTAAACTCCTAGCATTGGTGTACACACAAGTATACATGCACCTGTTCTTTTTCTTAGCTACCCTAACACAACCCATGTGTTTACTTGTACCCCAATGATTCCCAGCAGTCTCTGAAATATCCTGCATCTTATTTTCCAGGCTGCGGCTCATTCCAATAGAAGCAGTGCAAGAATCACTTTCACCTCTGCCAGTGGCTACTGTTAATTAATTTATTAATTTATTAATTTATTTATGGATGTTTGCATTAATTTATTCTGGATGTTTGCAAGTTTCTCTTTATCTTTTCTTTTTTCACAGGTATGTTATTTTTTTGTTTGTTTAGCATTAGTTTGGCATACGATGCAAGGAAGCTTGTTTGTTTGTTATTTTAGGAGCATTAGCAACTAAGGCCGTATTGCTCTGGGGATATGCGGTGGTCATTCCCTGACATTTCTGCATCCTCCGTATTTGGTGGTGACGGGCTCTAACCCCTGTCTAATCAAGAAGCGTGTGCCACGCACTGCTGCTCCTTCCCACCTGGCTACAGAGGCGCCTATAAAGGAAGCAAGCTTATACAGCATTAGCCAAAAAAAAAAAAAAAAAAACCTTTCTATTTCAACCATCCAGTCACTCCAAATGTTTGTCTAGTTCAGCCTTAAATTTATTTAAGCTATCAGCTTCCACAACAACAACAACAACAACAGATGGAAGTCTGTTCCAGCAATCAACTACCTGCTGGCTAAAGGCAAACTTCCGCACATCTATTCTACTTTTGTCTTTCCTCAGTTTGAATCTATGCCCCCTCAGGTTCGTAATCTGAGAAAGTGGAAGAGTTTATTGTGGTTTTTGATATAGATTGTGTATATTTTACCTAATCAATTATTGACTCTCTTTTATGTTGGGTTTTTTTTTCATATTAGTAGCTTGCAGTAGTAAACATTCTTCATTGATATTCTATTATCCCTAGTCAGATAATGTTGAATTTATTAGGAAAATCCTAGTATTATTTCCCTTGTTAACATCTCGTGCTTCTAATCCAGGTGCAGTTTTGTTTATTATCCTCCTTTCTGTATCATTGCGCCTAGAGAATTACAGAATATATCCAACCATTGGTAAAAAAATAAAATAAAAATAAATAAATACGGTAGAGCTTGGATAATTCAAAGCTGAAGGGGCATCAAAATTATTTCGAATTATCCAAACTTCAAATTAAATAATTCTTTTTTATAGAATAGGAGGTTCAATATACTAAAAAATAATTTGAAATAACCAATTACAATTTCAAATTGTTCAAGCTCCACTGTAAATAAAATACTGCACATTTACAGTACTATTTACAGAATAAGAAATAAGTGATTATACAAAACAGTATTCTAAAAATATAGTATATAGGGTTAAACAACAGTCGAATCCAGTTTTTAAAAACTTTTGATAAAAATTTATGAACATTTAAAATCCAAATAAATCCAACTAATTAGATAATCCCCTATTACGAAACTGATGATATAAATAGTTAAATTTATCATTATGTATTCATAACGAATCTGTTCCATTTTTGTTTAATCTTTGAGGGCAATTAAAATTAGTAAATGGTAAATCCTGTTATCATAATAGTCATTAATAATTTTTAAGCCTATAATGACAAGATATGTGAAGATCTAAAAGTTTACTGATACTAAAAGTTGGTATCTCATATGCAGGCCTCTCATCACAGTACATCACAATAATAAACAACTAAATGAAAAGATTATAGCAGTGCAAAAGGCACTGACAATTCACTCTCAGTGACTTGCAGCATAAAATTGAAAAGAGTGCTATTACGAGGTGCAGCGTATGGCTGTGGCTCCAGTCACTGGGTCTCAATCACTGGGATATTTTTGGGGTGAACTTGATTGTAGAATACTTTACATTTCAGGCACAAAGAGTTAACAGTTGGGTTGCAAAAATGATGTATTATCAGTGTCCCACCATTCCATCCACAGGTAGAATGCATGCTGTATTTTTGTGTGCAAGTGCACTCATTGGCACACAAGATTTTTCAGTTTTGTATTGAGGGAAGGTTTCTACTTAGGCGAAATGTATTTAATAAAAATGTACATTTTTTTTTAATCTTTTGCAAGAATTTCCTTTATCTAATAGCTTCCTTTATGCAATAATTTTTATCTCAAAAAAAATTCTTGAATATTTTTCATAGATTTTTCTTTTGATAATCTGTCAAGTGGAAAGATAGAATGTGCTATATGCCTTCAGTTCTGCATCCATCCTGTGAGGCTTCCATGTCGCCATGTTTTCTGCTTTCTGTGCGTGAAGGGTATGGCAAATCAAAGCAAGCGATGTGCAATGTGCCGTCAGGTATGTCTGCCTATTGTGTTTGATCTATATGCTCTTTTATTTGAAATAGTTGTTCAACAATGGATAAAAAAGCTCTAAGTTGTAACTTCTCAAAAAAACCCCACAAATAGTCTAAACTGAATGATAAATATCTTTCCACGTTGTGATAATGTATCAAGTTTTGAGGCTAATTTGTTTACTGTTAATATCAAGTGATAAATGATGCAAGGAAGCAAGCAAGCTTATACAGCATCACCAAAAAAAAACCTCCCACTTCATCTGTCCATCTCCTCTAATAAAATGCATAATTCATCCTTAAATTTATTCAAACTACCTACTTCCATGACATTAGATGGTAATTTGTTCCAACAATTTCACCAAATGATTATTAATTAGATCTTTTGAACTTATCTCTGAAGTTATATAATGCTTTTGTAATTTTAGAAGTAAAATTTAATGCTTATAATATGGACTTATGTGAATAGTTCCCATAGTGATATCCAATGCTTTCTGAACTTTTTGAAGCACTCTACATACTTGCCAAAAATAATGGGAGAAGACAGAGTGGTAATCAGTGGACACTGTTTTTGTGAACTAATGTTATTAGTGGAGTCCCACAGGGTTCAATGTTGGGTCCATTGTTGTTTTCTGTATTTAATAATGATATTGATGATGGTATATCAGGCTTATGTCCAAGTTTGCAGACGATACAAGGTGCATTATGGCCTTTGCTGCCCTTGCACCATAAAGCCTACATACAAACAACAAACAGACGATGCGAAGGTCAGCAGGGTTGTTAATGACACTAATGACAGTACGCTGCTGCAACAGTATCTAGAAAAGTTGAGGAGGTGGGCTAAAAGGTGGCAACTGAAGTTTAACATTGACAAATGTAAAGTACTGCATATGGGAAGCAGTAACCCCAGAGTAATGTATCAACTGTGTGGTACTACGCTGACAGTGGTAGAGAATGAAAAGGACCTGGGGGTTATTGTGCAGGCAGATATGAAGTTTTCTGAGCAGTGCAGACGGTCTGCAAGAGTAGCTCAGTGTCTTGTCATTTATATACAGGAATTTTTCTAGCAGGAATAAGGAGGTGATTATCCCTTTTGGTCAGGCCACACCTTGAGTACTGTATACAGGTCTGGAGCCTCATTTTAAGAAAAATGTAGAGCTGTTGGAATGAGTACAGAGAAGGGCAACAAGATTAGTGAATGGAACAAAGTGTTGCTCTTACAAAGAGGCGCCTCCGTAGCCATGTGGGCAGGAGCAGCAGTGCATAGCACACTCTTCTTGATTAGACCAGGGTTCGAGCCCATGATCACCAAATACGGAGGATGCAGAAATGTCAGGGAATGACCACCGCATATCCCCAGAGTAATATGGCCTTAGTTGCTAATGCTCCTAAAAACCAAATAACAACAACAGCTCTTACAAAGAAAGGCTTGAGTTTTGCAAATTAGTGTCTGGAGACAAGGCACCTACAAGGTGATCTGATTGAGTTGTATAAAGCTTTGAATGGTTTGAGCATGCTCAATGCTGACGAGATTCTTCTTCTTGCTCAGAATAATTGCCTGAGAGGGCATAAATTGAAATTGAGGAAAGACAGTTGTAGGATAGATGTGCGGAAGTTTGCCTTTAGCCAGCGGGTGGTTGATTGCTGGAACAAACTTTCATCTGTTGTTGTAGAAGTTGATAGCCTAAATAGATTCAAGGCAGAACTAGACAAACATTTGGTGAAATGAGAAGGGGGTATGTGTTTTGAGCATGCTCAATGCTGACGAGATTCTTCTTCTTGCTCAGAATAATTGCCTGAGAGGGTATAAATTGAAATTGAGGAAAGACAGTTGTAGGATAGATGTGCGGAAGTTTGCCTTTAGCCAGCGGGTGGTTGATTGCTGGAACAAACTTTCATCTGTTGTTGTAGAAGTTGATAGCCTAAATAGATTCAAGGCAGAACTAGACAAACATTTGGTGAAATGAGAAGGGGGTGTGTGTTTTTTTTTTTTTTTTTTTTTGGCTGATGCTATATAAGCTTGCTTTCTTGCATCATGTTCCTATGCTAATTCAACGGTTCATGCGACTCTGAAATTTTTCTATATAAATAACTGCCCATAAGAGGGTATACACAGCAACAAAGTAATAATTTAGTTGTCAACTTAAGAAGGCCAAAGCCAGAGGATTTGCTGGTAAGGAAATGTGAAATGTAGTCCTAAAGAATTCTTGCTTCCTAAGACTGCAGTGACCTATTCCTGATAACTCTCGTTTCGAGAGAGACCCATGTGGAAAATTAAGGCTTTGGTTGACTGGGTGTATCTGCTGTGGAGGAAAAGTGAGTGGTATGAGATCTGGTTGATGGATTAACATGTCAGTGGCAACCTGTCTGTATTTCCTCTTCAACTAACAGAGACATAACAGGTGCATGTGAGATGATGCCTGTGTCAATCATGTAAGAGCCACTGTTTATGGCCATAGCTGCTGCTGTGCGTAGCACACGCTTCTTGATTAGACCGTGGTTTGAGCCTGTGACCACCAAATATGGAGGATGCGGAAAGGTCAGGGAATGACCACCGCATATCCCTGGAGCAATTATGGCCTTAGTTGCTAATGCTCCTAAAAAAAAAAAAAAAAAAAACGCCCCAAAAAGCTGCTACTGTATAGTAGAATGTGGTGAGGCAAATTGATATATAGGAAGAGGATAAGCTGGGCAGATGATGATTCTTCTTATTTTTGTTTATGTTGGAGCCTGAGTTACTGTATACTCCATACCCTTTAAATTCTCTCCTCTAACCTTATGAAGTCCAATATGCAGGATACTGGAGTATTTTAAGTTGAGGTGATGGGCTACACTGATGTCATGCCTGTCACTCTCCCCCCCCCCATTATTCATGTGGATCATGGGCAGTATCAGTGAAGGCCAGCAGTTTAACCTTTAAACACCCTGGCACATAGAGGAATAGTCAGTCACATAGTCAGAGGAAGGAATTTAAAGGGCTATACAGTATAGCCCAGGCTCTAGCATAAATATAAATAAGGAAATGTGCCATCCCCCCCCCATCTTTTCGCCCTATCAAGATGTGGGTTCCTTACATTATGGAAGTGTATTATTTTAAAGCAAAATCTTAATATCCTCAATATACAGAAGATGTACATTGCCCTTTGATTAATGTGTGGATAGATTCCCCCACCTCCTCTGTTGATGGTCTACTATTCCTGCCTGGATGTGCTAGATGCCTAGATAAAGCTCCTTTCCAGCCTGTATCATCCCAACAGCGAAGTTTGGCAGAGGTTACATCACATCAGGAATGGCTCATACCTGTATTATCAGAAAAACACTCAGTGTTATACTGCTTACATTGTGATGGACTGGTTTGAGGATATGGGTGTCAAAAAAGTTACTGACTAACCCAGAGCTCTGACATCAGTCCTGTAGAGTAGTGGTCTCCAAATTTTTTTTGATTGCAGACCCCTATGTTAATAAAAAATAAAGCACATCCCCTGAAATATGTAATATTTATTTATCTATAAATTATATACTTGTATACATATTTATATAGTATCACCAATAGAATTCAATGCAAAAATACACAAACATTTAAATTGAAATAAAAGTAGATAAAGATTAAAAAACAACAATGTAATTTTAGTGGGAGCAGTGTGAATGAATATTTTTCCTTATTTCTGAATATCTTGGTTTGACATTTTGTGATACAGCAATTTTGAAGGTCTGGTTTGGTTGGCTGGTTTTTTTTTTTTTTTTTAGGAGCATTAGCAACTAGGGCCATATTGCTCCAGGGATATGCGGTGGGCACAGGCTCGAACCCCAGTTTAATCAAGAAGCGTGTGCTATGCACTGCTGCTCCTGCCCACCTGGCTACGGAGGTGCCTGAAGGTCTGGTTCCAAGTTCTGTTTATTTTAATAGTTGGGTTTAATGGCTGTCATAGCTGAAAAAGTCATCTCGCATGGATAGGTAGATCCAGATGGAAGAGGTGCATCATTTGCTGCACTTACCAAGTCATGGTACTTTTTTTTTTTTCAATCCTTTTACATTGTGTAAAGGTTTTCGTTGAAATTCAGCTTGTAAATTTCCATCTTCCCCTATGTCATTAAGCTGTTTTTGGCCAATGAAGGTGTTGAATTATGTTGAATTATTTTTAACAAATGAATTCAAAACCCATTGATATTCTTTATTTGAAAGATTTCCAAACAGATCAGAAAATTCTGTTTCCAATTTTTGTAAGTGTGCAAGTACAAAGTTTTTATGGGTGACACATTAATATCATTTTTGACAACAAAATCACATAGCGATAGAAAACATTTCCAAACATCCTTTTTCGGAATTCTTTCTCCACAGCAAGAGTTTCTTTCGAAAACAATTACTTTCTCATACATCATTAAAATGTCGCCTTTACCTTGAAGGGACAGGTTAAGTGTGTTAACATTTATCAAAAATATTTACTAAGTAGTATACTGTTGATAGTCACTTCTTGTCGCAGAAAAATTTGGCAAATTTAGAACACTTCTCTTTTTCTGAGAGAAATTCATAACTCATCGTTAAGGTCAACTCTTAAGTTCTTTGCCACAAGATAACTGGCCAACCTCTGTGTGGTACAAAAGATTTTCGTATAAAATTAAAATTTTATAAAGTTAAAATTAAATAATAAAATTTAATAAGTTCAAATTAAAATTTACTACTTACTTTTATAAAATTAACTGCATTATCATTATTAAAACAGAATCTAGCAAATACTGAAAGTTAAGACATGTTACAAACATCTGCACTTTCATCCAACTTAATAGTAAATTTTCCATACAGTGTAATTTTTTCAATTGCTTTCTTTAAATCTTTAGCATTGCTATCTATACGTCTTCCGATGGCGCTTGCTGACAAAAGAATGGATTTTAGTTTGTCAGCATATTGTTTTCCATATATTATTTCAACCATTTTTACCGTGGCAGGAAGAACAAGTGTGTTTTGCAAATTTATGTAGACAGCTTCTTATTCACTATTAGACCGAATATTTTTACCTCAAAGAGCTCTTACTAGGAGAAATATCAGCCTCACTATTTTTTTTGTTGGTCGTTAATGGTAGTAGCATTATCAGTATCTTCAATCCGAGTTTTTTTGAAGGATCTTTTTAAGCCCCATGTCCATTTTGTTGAGGGTAAGTCTAGTGAGAATTAGATTTAATTTTTGAATAAACTGCGAACACAAGATTTTTATGTCCATTCTGATGTACTTTTTAAAAAATCTGATCACATATATGAAATTATTAGAAAAGATTAATGTATTTGTATTTTTTTTTTTTGAAAATCTAAAACCCTTTTATAATTTAAAAAATATCAATTGATTGTGGATCGCCTCACACCCAATGGATTTTCTCTTGTACCCCACTTCTTTAGAGAACCTTTGCAATGAAGTGGGTTGTCAGGTGCATTTGAGGAGAGACTGCCCAAGATCTGAACTGGTTGCCACTTTGAGAGCCAAACGTTGGAAAATATTAGAGGATATTTACAACAAAAAAAAAAAATGGTGGAGTGTGCCACAGAGACTAAAGGCTGTCATGAAGGCTAAGGGTTTCAACATAGCACACATTATTACTTTTCCTGTAAATAAAGGTTGTTTGTAGATATGTCTGATTAATGGTAGGGCAATGTACATGGTAAATCCATTCTAGTCTTATGGTTGCCATGTGAAATAGATTTAGGGTTTTTTTTTTTTTTTTTTTTCTCTCATTGATAGGCTTATTCATTGCTATGGAAACTGACAAGGTGAAAGTAAACTGGTCATGGTTTGCAGTGTTTACGTTCCCTGCTCTACAGGAACAGTGCATAATCTTCCAGGCAATTTGTGCAGTTTTTTACTACTACTACTACTACCAATTATCTCCAGTATTAATTTCAAAAACTTGCTAAGGGCTGAATCCCAATGTTATGGATCCTTAGTTAGGAATATAATCCCTGTTATATATTATTGTGTGTGTGTGTGTGTGTGTGTGTGTGTGTGTGTGTGTGTGTGTGTGTGTGTGTGTGTGTGTGTGTGTGTGTGTGTGTGTGTGTGTGTGTGTGTGTTGGGGGGGGATTTGGTTTCTACTTGCATCATTTTGACTTATGGTACCATTTCTTCCAGGAATGTAAATGCAAACTTGCCATAAGTACAAGTGCCACTTAATATAAAGAGGTTTTGCCCTAAAATTTAGCAGAAACACTAGTGAGATAACCAGTTGTATTAATTATATCATGACAAAACAATTAAAATTGTCAACTGAGGGACAACTATATATACTATTAACTAAAAAGAAACATTGTTCACATATGCTCTAGCAAAACAGTGCATTTGTGGAACTTCTATATTACTGTAAAATATAGTCATGATGAAGCTGTAAGCTTCTCTGACCACTTCAGTGCTGTATTTGAGTATAAAAAAATTATTTCAACCAGAAATTCTTTAGCTAAGACCTAAAAAAAGAGATTAAAATTGCCGTAACCTTTTTATGGGAAAAATTGTTTTTGCATTCTATTTGACCTTCACCAGGGTCACTGGAAATTAGCTTACTCACGCCTGTGTCGTACTATATTAGTATTCAATTTTGTAAAACATTTGAGCAATTTGGATTCTTGCACCAGCTTGGAGGAGACACTTCTCATGAGAGATGAAATAAAAATTTCTTGTAAATGGATTGTGTGAGGAAATATTTTTATTTTAATGTCAATGATATCATTTCTGAAATGTTTAATATTTTTATTTTGAAAATATTGCACAAATTTTATTCCATGATAATTATATTTTCAACAGGAAATTCCAGCTGATTATCTGGATAATCCCCAGTTAGTGTCTGCTGAAGATGGGGAGCCAACTGTTGTATTTGAAGATGGTTATCAATGGTTTTATGAAGGACGTAATGGATGGTGGCAGTATGATGAACGCACAAGTTTAGAAATAGAAAGTGCTTTCAAAAAATCAGATAAAAGGTGTGCATATTTGAAAAAAACAGTCAACTAATATTTATCTTGCTTAGGATAGATTAGTATGTAAGGGTTTAGATTGATACTAATTAATTCAAAATGATATTTACACTTTATAAATTTGTGACTAAACCATAAAGATACAAAAAATTTTTGTGTAACTAATTTTTATGATTAGAATAAATCAGAATTTAAGAAAATTCTGATTTATTCAGATTTCTGAAGATCTTTGAAGCCACTATTTAACAGCACAAAAATCATCTGCATGTGGTAAATTACCTAATTTTCACATCTCTGATGTTAAATGATGCTTGTCTGTAATCAAGTCAAAGGAGGTTAGGCAGGCAAAGGCAGATTATGAGAAATCTTTGGCAAAGGATGCAAAGAAAAACAGCAAGGAGTTCTTTACTTATGTAAACTCTAGAAGGAAAGGGAAGGATCAGATTGGACCACTTAACATAGATGGGTTGACTATTGATGATCATGCTCAGGTAGCTGATAAACTGAATGAGTATTTCGCATTTACATTCACACATGAGGAGTTACTCGATGAGGGGAGAGCCTGAAGTTTATCAAACTCTAACAGGGAGCTAAGTGATTTTGTAATAACTGAGAGCAAAGTGGAGGAGAAATTGTTGAAGTTAAACATAAAAAAGGCACCTGGGGTGGATGGGACTATCCAGTTATATTAAAGGAGGCAGCAAAGGAAGTAAGCAAACTGTTAGCCATAATTATGAGAGCATCCTTGTACTCAGGTCCCCACTGACTGGAGATGTGGAAATGTATCATCCCCAATTCACAAAGGGGGTCCAAGGGTGACACGAGTAATTACAGAACTATTAGTTTAAGTTCAGTTTAGAGGAAAATAATTGAGTCACTGGTTAAAGAAGCATTGCAGGATCATCTAGACAAGACTGCAGTAATAGTTAAGACACAGCATGGGTTTGTTAAAGGGAGGTCTTGTCTGACCAGTTTGATTGGATACTATGATGTGGTCACAAAGGAACTGAATGTCAAAAATAATTTTGATATCATATACAGTAATACCCCGAAGTTACGCGATAGGTGGGTCCGACGAAAATCGCTTAATTAGAAGAAAAATATTAATAAAATTGCAGTTATTTATACATATTAATACAAAATATGTATTAAAAAAAACAAATGACTTACGTAAAAAAGTTATTTCGATGTCGATGGCTTCATAAAATCTAACAAATTCGTCTGACGACACAGCGCGTTCTTTTTTTCACGCAGAATTTCTTCGTAGCAAGCTAATAATTTTTTTTATTCCTTGCTTTGTAGCTATAACGCATTCTTCGTTGGAGGCTATGTTTTCTAAAATTTTTAAGCCCTTTACAATTGAGCCCTTTTCAATTTTCAACTGTCAAGTTTGCAATTGTCATGTGTGTTTCGCCGTTGCTTCATTTAGGCCTGTAGCACGTGCAATATCACATGGTCTTTCATTTCGCTCAAAGCGTTTCACAATTTCATATTTTTTCTCCATCGACAGAGGTGGACTGGCCATAAGCCTTACCGGGGAAACCCCGGTGGGCCAGTGTGATTTTGGCCATAAACCATAGTATGAGGCCACTATAAATTTTCCCGGGTAAGAATCTTTGACCCAGACCGCCTCTGTTTATTGCTTTATAATTGCTTTTCTTTTTCTCTCTGATTCTGCAGTGTCTTCACCAGGACGCTTCCTTTTCACACCTTTTAATTAAGTATTTTACTCATTTTTAGGGAATAAAGCACAATTACAAAACGAGGAGGTACGCTGGATATGCATAAACAAAGCTGCGCGCATGTAGCAACTGAATAAACAACACCATAAAGGCAGAGATACACTATTAACACCTCACATTTCTAGGGGTTACTACCATAAAACAATAAAAATCCAGTTGCGTTTCTGCTAGTGAAATCTGTTATAAACTGGTAGTAAACTCGATCTAATTGCATTTACGATTATACCGATAGCTGGAATTGTGTTGGTTTTTACGTTATTATGGTGAAATGTGTTTCCCCTTCACTGATATAAAAAACATAAAAGCAACAAAGTTGAATTTTGTTCATCTTTCGCTCTCATTCTCCGCCGTCGCACCGTATATGTATAACATATGAAAAACGACCTTGAAGATAGTGGGCGGCAGCGTTGCCAAACGAAAAAAATCAAGAACCGCGTAACTCCGAGTTCGCGTAAGTCGGGGTATTACTGTATACTTGGATTTCAGGAAAGCTTTTGATACTGTTGCACATGGAAGACCACTGTACAAATTGGAGAGATAGAGAATTAAGGGTAAGTTGCTACAATGGATAAAGAGATGGTTGAGTGGGAGACGACAGAGTGGTAATCAATGGACAAATGTTATTAGTGAGTTTCCCAGGGTTTGGTGCTGGATCCATTGTTGTTTTGTGTATTCATCAATGATATTGATGAAGGTATATCAGGAATAATGTCCAAGTTTGCAGATGATACAAATGTTGGCAGGGTTGTTAACAACAGTAAAGACAGTATGCTATTCCAACTGGATCTAGATAAGCTGGGCAAATGGGCTGAGAAGTAGTAACTGAAGTTTAAAATTGACAAATGCAAAGTACTGGATATGGGTAGCAATAACCCAAAAGAAACATACCAACTGTGTGGTACTACACTCAGGGAAGTGGAAAGTGAAAAAAAAAAAAAAACTGTGGATAATTGTGCAGTCAAATATGAAGTTTGCTGAGCAGTGCAGATGGACTGCCAGGGCAGGTCATGGAGTCTTGTCAATGATATATAGGAATTTTGCTAGCAGGGACAGGGAGGTGATTATCCTGTTGTACAAGGCAATGGTCAGCCCACACCTAGAGTACTGTGTACAGGTCTGGAGGCCTTTTTGGGAGGATCTAGAATTGCTAGAACAAGTACAAAGAAGTGCAGCAAGATCTCTTACCAAGAAAGCCTTAAGTTCTGCAAATTGCAGTGCCTGGAGAGTAGGCCTCTGATTGAGGTGTTTAAGGCCTTGAATGGGTTGAGCAAGCTGAATGCTGATGGGATTCTTTCTCTTCTCAAATTAAGAACCTGAGGGGGCATATATTCAAATTAAGAAAACAGTTGTAGAATAGATGTGCAGAAATTTGCCTTTAGCCAGTGGATGGAACAGGCTTCCATGTTTTGCTGGGGAGTTGATAGCCTAAATAAATTTAAGCTGAGCTGGACAGGCATTTGGAATGAATGGAGGTGTGAAATGGGGTTTTTTTTTTTTTGGCTGATGCTGCATAACTTGCTTTCTTGCATTGTATGCCTATGCTAAAGTTTAATAACATTATTTTTCATTAATGATATGGCAATTAATGTGTTAATATTATTGTAGCTTATTCACACACTAACAGTGAATGCACTACATCTAGTCCAAATTATGTAATATAATTTATTTTTAAAAAAAATTGAGTTGTGATACAAAAAAAAAATTATTTGCAATTTAGCAACATGTATTATTAATTTTGATAGTAATTAGGACATAAATATGACAAAGAAAAATAATATTTTATGAAAATGTTTTTTTAAAAATAAAATTGAATGCAGAGTTCAAATCAGATAGGACCACTTATAATATGATTTTTCAACAAAAATTGTGCCAAATATTAACTATAAATTTAATCAGATGTACACAGTCCCTCCCCAAATCATATCCTTTATTGAAAAAATGCAGATGTTTAGTTATGGTTCTGTTGTATTGCAGTTTCATAACATTCTCTTATAGTGCAGAAATATTTTTTGAATCTTTGTCAGAATTAGAAAATTTAACAAGAATATTGAGCAACTTCTAATTTAATCTTTTCTTCTATTTCACCTAGAGATTTTCCCTTTGAAATGCTGTTATTTCATCCTTTTTTTCAGCAACATTCTTACATCTTCCAAGTTAATATTTTCGCTTCTGTTCTGGTGTGTGCATTTTGACACTCTTTGATTCCATCTAAATAAAAAAATTGTCATCATGTAAGTGTTTTGTGCATTCACTACTGTACTATGCTTTATTTTATTCCAGCCTGCTTATAATTTTTAATGCCACACTCCTTCTCTTGTCAGAATCCTCAAAAAAAAGAAAATAAAAAAAAAAAACATTCCTCAGTTGAAGGAAACACTTATATTGAAGGAAACCTTCAATATAAGTGTTTAATGTTTACAGCTAAGTAACATTTTTAATGAAGATTCCCTGATCCATAATTGTGGAACTGGTAGGTTAGAAAAAAAACCTTTGATTCTGCCATTATCACTTGATAAAAATTTCATTGGGGGCATATACGGGATCATTATCTAACAATAAAAATGTTCTTTATGTTTTGATTTTCATATAATTTTTCCTTTTGAATGATTTTACTTCTTTTACAAAGTGGTTCTGAAAAGAATTTCAGAACCACTTTGTAAAAGAAGATACAGTTTAATGATACAGTTCTGAAAAAATTTCTTTTTCAGAACTGTATCGTTAAATTCTTGTTTAAGAAAAATCTGTGTTGTGCATAAACACATACATAAAGTGTGAAGGTAATGTAAAATTTTAGGAGTTTTACAGTTGATTACATGTATCCCCCACAAAAAAAAAAAAAAAAAATACTCACACTTTGTATACAGATTAGCTGTCATTAAATATTTAATGCAACTGTTAAGAACCACAAAAACAAAGTACTATCTTGTAATGTATGATATGATGAACAATGTAGGGCATTAAATAGCAAAGAATATTTTGAAAGCCCCCTTTTCCCTTCCATAGTGGTCTCTAACATCCAGTAAATTTAAGGAAAATAGTATTCGAAAAAGAAACCAATCTTCTGGCAACTGCATGTTTCTAAAAATTTTCAAAGTAAGAAAAGTATCATTTACAAATGAACAAATTGTACAAAATCATCTGTTACTGTCCAACGAAAGATAAGCTGTAAGTATAAATCAAGATATTCTCCATGCTAACATGAGCAAATGACAGTTTTTGACGTACTCATTTGTAAAAACATAAAACATTTATTTGGGGGGGGGACAAATGACTGATCTGGAAGAAAAGTTGTCAGGTTCGCTTATGATGTAAATAAAGTGTGAACTTAAGGATAATAAATTTAATGTTTATAATACAGGATTATTCAAAATGATTCATCCGATTTCAAATGAGCATAATTCCGTACCTCTCAACTGAGTATTAACTTGGCATAAACCAAATGAAAAGGGAAATCTAAGAGTTCTAGAAGGCCACCATGAGACGGCTCCACTGTGGCTCTGCGACAGACAGTTGATTGATTGCAGTGAACCCCATGACTTGATGCTCTACAGCTGCCCCCCCCCCAGGTCACTGGATCTTACACTGTGTGACTTCTTCTTTTGGGAGTACATTAAGGATGCTGTGTACATGCTAGCATTGCCCACAACCCTAGATGACCTCAAAAATCACATTGTTACTGTGTGGAGTCAGTGACAAGGACATGCTAGAGCAAGTATGGGAGGAATTCAAATATCGTCTCAACATTGCTTGTGTAACTATGGGAAGTCACAGCACTTATAAGGTGAGAGACAAAACTAGGACAGTTTTTCTTTTGTTTGATGTATCAGTAATCACCATGTATTTGTAAACTTCAAAAATATAGTCATTTGAAATCAGATAAATCGTTTTGAATAACCCTGTATAATATAATAGTATTGGTAAATGATGCAAGAAAGCAAGTTTATACAGCATCAGCCAAAAAAAAATTTCTCACAGACTGTGCAATTCCACAACAAGTGGGAGTTTGTTCCAACGATCAACCACCTGCTGGCTGAAGGCAAACTTCCGTACATCTATTCTGCAACCATCCTTCCTCAACATGAATTTATGCCCCCCTCATGCGTGCAGTCTGAGCAAGAGGAAGAATGCCATCAACATTGAGCTTGCTCAAGCCATTCAAAGCCTTAAACACCTCATTCATGTCACCTCACAGGTGCCTTGTCTCCAGACACTGCAATTTGCAGAACTGAAGACTTTTTGTTCCTTGTTCCCCTGCCAATTTCACTGTCCTTCTCTGCACTCATTCCAGCAGATTTATATCCTTCCTAAAATGAGGACTCCAGACTTGTCTTCTGTCTTGGACAAAATCCAATAGGCTATCCTGTAAGCATTTGCAAAGCTCAGAGAACTTGATATCCAACTGCACAATTACCCCCAAGGTCTTTTTCATTTTCCACCACCTTGATTGTTATACTGTGCAGTTGTTAAGTTACTCTGAGGTTACTGCTACACATGCAGTACTTTGCATTTGTCAATGTTAAACTTCAATTGCCATTTCTCAGCCCATCTGCTTATCTTTTCTAGATCCTGTTGCAGTAGCATACAGTCATTCCTGTCATTAACTACCCTGCCAACCTTTGTATCATCTGCAAACTTGGACATTAAGCCTGACATATCTTTATCAATATCATTAATAAATATATAAAACAACAATGGGCCCAGTGGATTTCCCACCACAGTGTTATTATAGTTGTAATTGATATAATGATGAAGTGAGAATAAAGGTACACTAATAAAATAAGACTTTTTTGATGTGAAACCACCTTGGGGTCACCACAACCAAGTAAATCTGCTTGGTCACTAAAAATGCAACATGGAAGTGACATTATCTGTAGCTTCTGCCAAAGGCATTGTATTGTTGCAATTATACTTGTATAATTGCAACAATACAAGTAATTTGGACACAGCAATGGACACTGCTCTTCGTGGACAAAACAAGTATTTGTAATCAAGTACTTGTATTTTTTCAGTCATACTATTCAACAAATGGTGATGATGATCATTGTATAAATGTGCATATAAAATACAGGAAAATACACAAGTCCAGCTATTTGATTGGGTTATTAAGAAAGCGGGTGGTGAAAGCATGGCTTTGGAATTTTGCCAAGGATGTTACACCTAAAACCATCTATCACATGTGCCAGTTTTTTTTTAGTGTTAGTATTGGCAACATAATATAAGGGAGCATAGTTTACAACACCAACCAAAAATAAAATAGTATAAAAATAACCACTTCATCATTCCTTTTAATTTCTCCAAACCTTTAAATTTATTTAAATTACCCACTTCCACAGCTCTAAAAGTTGAAATATATTTCAACAATCAGTGTTTTTGCAGAATGCAAATTTCATCATCTTTTTCTATAATTTATGCTTGTGTGTGTTATCTGAGAAAGAGTAAAGAAGCCATATGTATTTAGTTTAACTATTTTAAAGCCTCGTACACTTTCCATGCCTCCATTACTTCAACAAATTTGGAATCATTTTTTCCAAAATCTGTTGTAATGATTTTCTGATGTAATGAGTTTTAAAGGTGGATATAATGCCTTGATCTAATGGCTGAATAAAAGAAGTATTAACTTAGTACAACTGTGATGTTAGGAACATAACTTCAATGTTTTGATGACTTAAATCTTTTGATTGGCCTGGTGTTCTATCCAATAGTAATAAAACTTTGAAATCAAGATTTTTCCACAAGTTCCATAGCACAGAACGTAACACAGGGATTTCAAATAAAATACAATTTTATCAATAATTTTTTTGACTAGCAAGTCAACAGTGGGGATTCAAAAAGAGTGGAAATGTTCAAAAATTACATCCAACATAATATCAGAGTTCCCCCCCCCCACACAAAAGCTCAAAAATACCATTATGCGAGGTATACTGAAATTCTCTGACTGTGTTAGAGCAAAACCATATTATATAAGTACCGTGTTGTGCGAGGATTGCCACAACTTATCAATCATGTTAGAGCGAAACCGTGTTATATGGGGGTTGTCTGTATGGATCTTAGAAAGGCTTTTGATACTGCTGCACAAATTGAAGCAGTGTGGCATTAGAGGCAAATTGCTGCTATGGATAAAGGGATGGTTGAGTGGGAGAAGACAGAGTGGTAATCAATGGACACTGCTCTTCGTGGACTAATGTCCACGAAGAGCAGTGTCCATTGATTACCACTCTGAACCCTGAGGAACTCCACTTCGTGGACATTAGTCCATTTAGTGGTGTTTCGCAGGGTTCAGTGTTGTGTCCATTGTTGTTTTCTGTATTTATTAATGATATTGATGATGGCATATCAGGCTTAATATCCAAGTTTTCAGATGATACGAAGGTTGGCAGGGTTGTTAAGGACACTAATGACAGTACACTGCTGCAACAGAATCTAGAAAAGTTGAGCAGATTGGCTTAGAGGTGGCAAATGAAAAACTTTTCTGAAATCTAAGTATATGACGTCTATTTTTTACATTCAGTTCCTTTGTTGCTATGTCAGTGTCCAAACAGATTGGTCAAGCAAGATCACCCCTTAACATGTCCATGTACAACTGCAGTATAACTGCATTCCTGTCTAGATGGTCCTACATTACTTCTTTAATTGGTAACTCATTATTTTCTGTGGGTTACTAGATCGTATGTATAGCTTAGCTTAACTTTTCTGTGTATAGCTTAGCTTTTCTGTGGGTTATAATTACTTATCTCCCTTTGTGAATTGGGGATACTTTTGCACATCTCTGTCCATAGGGACCTTCCCCAAATTCAGGGATGCTCTCATAATTGTGGCTAAAGGTTTGCTGCCTCCCTTAATATAATTGGATATATCCTACCCATCCCAGGTACCTTTGTCTAACTCCAGTAATTTCTCTTCAATTTTCCTATTATCACTAAATCATTCAGCACCCTGTTAGAATTTGTCATACTTCTGGCATCCCCATTGGTAAAAATTCCTCGCATGTAGATGAAAATTACCTCTTCAGTTTGTCAGAAACCTGAGCAGGATCGTGACTAGCTTAGCCAATTCATATTTAGCAGATCAGTATGATTCATCCCCTTTCCTTCTAGTGTTTACATTAAGTGAACAAGTCTTTATCATTTATCTTTGTATTCTCTGCCAGACTTCTCTTAATATGCCTTATCTTGCCTAACCTTCTTTGTGACTTGACTGAAGACTAGTTTTTATCTACCATAGACTTCTGTATTATCTGATAATTTATATGCATCCCAACCATTTTTCTTCTGTCACAATTATCATCAGTTTATTAAAAAAGAAAATGAGAATAATCTACCTTAGCCTAACTTTCATTAGTAACTTGTTTTATTAGTGTTTATCAAAAAAAAACAAAAAAAAAAAAAACAGAAGTGCATTAGGAGTATATGTTAGCCAAAACATTTTCTTGGATTAGTTTAATTATATGATTAACGTTGGATACGTTGTAATTAATTTTCATTTATCTTTCAGATGTGAAGTATTAATTGCAGGGTTTCTGTATATAATTGATTTTGACCACATGATTCAAGTAAGGCGCTCTGATCCATGTCGTCGGCGAAATATTAAACGTGACTTGGCAAATGTTCCAAAGAAAGGTGTAGCGGGTATCCGCACGTTTTCATCTCATTCCCTCTCTGATCAATTAGCTAATGAAGCTAATAGTGGCAGCCTAGAGGGAGTAAGTAATGGACAATCATCTAAAATGCCAAGGGCCAAGAACGTAGAAGAATCTCCTACAGGAGCTGCCGTAGATAGCAGCAAGAGGGACCAAAGTCCACTTCATTCTTCAGAATCTCCTACTGTATCTCAAACTGCAGAGCACAGTGTAGAAGAGGCAGATGATATTAGTGCAGCTGCTAGATGCCACAGACATTCTTTAAATAACATTGATCAGTCTTTAGTAGAAGTAATTCACACTTTAAGGGTATGTGAACAATCCTCTGCTATTGGTGAACCACAAGTGTTACTACCTTCTTCCTATAGAAATAGGTTTACCTCTAGAATTCAGGATTGGGAGGCCGAACAGTCAGGTTCAGAAGAAGAAATCTAGACATCCTGGAGTTTTATTTTCTGTGAATGTGTTGAATAGGTGCTGGTATAGTCTGTATATTAATGAAGCCCAAATAAAATAAGATAAGATCTAAATAATCTAAATTTTAAATAAGTAATATTGTGAGCCAGGCAAGTAGGGAGTGAGATCACTGTTGTGCTTCTGAAACTAACTCTGGGTAATGCAAACTCTTGGTGCACCACATTATCTGAAAATAGCCATCATGATTGTTGGGAGTTATGTCCATTCATTTCAAGCCAAAGTTGCTTCACCCTACATCCTTCCTAAAAGCTAGGAGGATATACAGTTGAATTAATTACTTGTGGTATAGAATTACATTGTTTACAGTATGGTAACTATGGTAAAAATAAATACAAAGATGTGTATAATAACAGTCTAGAATCAAGAGGTAGCATATTTAAAGTTCTTTTAGTGTAGTAATTCTGTAGGGTAGTCAAAGATCATTTTTAGATTGAGAAAATGAGGCCACACTGTTTTTCTGTCATGACTTTGAGGAAAATTTTTGTGCCTTCCTGATAGTAATAGCTCTTGGACTACTACTCAAAGTCATTCTTGGTTATCACTGTTATCCTTCAATGCTGTGAGAAATAATCACTTCTATCTATATCTGAATCACGATAAACAGTCCTACCTGACATTCAGCTTTAATATACTTTGCAGGGGGGGAAGCTATTATTTATTCAGTTTTATTTCCTTTACATTTGTTCCCCCTATGACTTATAGGGATGCAAACAGAATAGTGACGTAAATATAAATAATTTGTTGATTTATGTTAATATTTATATATATGCAGATTTTAAATATATATCATTGAAAGGAATATATACAGAATTGACTGTAAAAAGTAGTATTCTAAAAACTTGAATAAGCTTGTACGTTGTTTTTGAAAGTAGATTATTTTGGCACATTATTAAGTGTTCTTTACTCAACAGTTACGCACATTGCTTATAAATATGAAGTGGAACTTCATAGTTGGCACTTTGTAGCTTGTATCTTCTTACAGGTTTTGGTATGAGTTGAGCAAGGCTGCAATATAGATTCTCTCTGATTGGTTTTATTTTCAGTTTGCAAGGGTATCTGAAGTTCATTAAAGTATTTTATATGGTTTTTTGGGAATATGCTGCTGAGGCAGGCAAGGTTGTTGAGTACTCTCAAGGGGAGGAAATTGAATTGAATAATCTGTGTTGTTTGGGAACTTATGACAAGATAGGTTATGCAGCATAAGATGAGAAAAGTAGTGGTTGTCCCAGTTCTTACCTTTTCTTGAAATAGCTGTGCTTCCAGTTATTCTAGGCAAGTCAGTTTGCATTGTTATTGGTGTTGGCAGTGCTTGAATATTGTATATTCTGAGCCTTTGGGATTTCACTTCAAGGTTGATATAGAATTTGCTTGGAGCTAGTTAATGGTTCCAGCAACTTTATCCATCTATTCTTTATCCAGAATGTAAAGATAACTGTATTAGATGAACAAGTTAGCAAAAAGCATCATTTTAGTTTGTAGGAAATCACTGAAGTAGGTGAAGTGGCATTGTTTTGGTTACATCTCATATTGTGAATGCCTTCACGAGTTGCCGTGATATTGCACTACCTCAAATAAGCAAATTTTTTTTAGAGAACTGTATTTATTATTGACACTAGGAGATCAAAGCTAATGGGAAATTATATGCAACAATATTTAAGTTTCTGGAACTTTGGATTTACCCCATGACCATTTGTTTTTATATATATAAATATTTATTTATTTTTGCAGTGCTTTTACAGTATAAACCAAAGATCAACCAATATTGATCTTGATACAGTTTCTTTAATCCTGTATATACAGATGTGTGTTTTGAAGGTTGCTTTAAATAAATTCCTTAAACAGTCTTATTTTTATTTTTTTCTAGTATGTGCTGCCATCTCTTATCTGTTTCCCAACTAATTGTAGACAGTTTATTGCAGATGGCAGCACAAAAATAGTTTTGAAAATCAGAAGGCTGAATCAGTTAAACTGTTTTAGGCATACAGAAGCCTACAACACGAAGCCAAGATTGAAGAATTTCTATAGAATTCATATTGAGAATTTGATAAAATTTAATGGAAGTACAAGATATTGTATTTACATTTTTGTTTTCAGGTGATTTATTTTATTTTATTTTTGACAATTTTAACATAATGCTGGGTACAAGTTTCATGAACAAACTCACTACAAAGGACCCAACCCATCCATGTACTGTACTTTTGTAATTAAAGTGTTAATGACCATTTCTGTTATGAAATAATACAAAAGCAGGATTACTTACTATTTATAACATTTATTGATGACATCACTGTAGATATTTCAAGTTTAATGTCTTAATTATCTAATATAAAGGTGTGGTGAGTGACACTGGCAAATGTTAAAGTGCCAGTTGGTAATTAAAAATACCTGGGAGTAATTTTACAGTTTGACACTAAGTTCTCTGACAGTGCAGACAGGCTGCTAGGACAGTTAATGGGGCTGTATTTGTGATACGAGATTTTTTTCATTAGAGACATAGCTGATTTCCCATTGTTTATTCCAAGAAAAGGTTAGGCTACACTTTGAATTTTGCTGCGGATAAAAAAACCTCATTTTAAGAAATGTCACACTGTTGAAAAGAATACAAAGAAGAGCAACAAGATTGGGCCCAGAGTAGAAAGAGTATGCAGACAACACTAGTTTGCACACTGCAAGATTTGTGTTGCCACAAAGTATACCACTTGAGTTCCTGCCATGAAATTGTAAGCTTGTTTGGCCTTGGCAATATATATAGTATAGATGTCAATTTTTGAGCAGAAAAGGGTAAAGATAAGAATTCTGAAAGAAAACCTGATTGAAGCATTTAAAAAAAAGAGTTAATTAAATGCTGAGGGCATCTTTTCTCGTAACATAAATTTAAATTGAGAAAAAATAAATGCAGAATAAATTTAAGTTATTTATGCAAAAAGTAATTATGTTGAAATAAACTCTCACCTAATTGGGATTATCTAACTTTAGACAAATTGAAGAAATGTGTAAATAAAAATGAGTGTTGGTGACACGAATTACTCCCCCTTGTCAATATTAAATACAGATTCATTAATGGCGTAAGACCAAGTCACGTTGGTTTTGTGCCTTATGTGTGGGCGTTACATAAACATTAAATTGTTTATTTGCTTTTTAGAGTTCTTCAGTATCACTTTTTAAGGGGAAAAAGAATTTGTCTGTTTACAATAGGTTGTAAAATCAATTTTTGATGTTTTTTTTTGATTAAATATCAAAAATCACACTGTTCAGAAAAGACCTTTGATTCCTGTTGTGTGTGTGTGTGTGAGAGAGAGAGAGAGAATCTTTATAGACTCACTCCCACACGTACTGTGTGGGAGTGAGTAAGTGAGCCCTGTGTAAGAAAGTCTGCAGTTTTTTATATGGCAAAACAGACAAACCAATTAGAGAATAAATGCAGTATGACACCTGATGACTTTAGGTGCCTCAATGTGAATTAAAAGTTAATATATTATTAAAACATTCTATTACATCATTTTAATATGCAGCAACCTACTAAAGTAGTACATAATTGGCATCATTTAAGTATATCTCATATTGTGAATACCTTTGCAACGAGTTGCCATGATATTGCACTACCTCAAATAAGTAACACTTCAATGGGGAAGACTATTGTTACTTATTCTCAGCGGATACCAGCACCCAGATGGCACCGTTTCAAAGCTTGTTGGCTTCTTGGTGGGCAGGTACCCTGGTATTGCAATGATGAAAACCCAGTTGCACAGCATAACTCCACAATATGAGAGATGCCTGATGGTGTGACTGGTTATCAGACTGAAAACCTTTTAGGGCAAAAGCCTCATGTTGCGAGCAAGTTTACTGACATTAGTATAAGTTAATGCATATTACATTTTAATATGCAGCAACCTACTAGAGTAGTACATAATTGGCATCATAATTGCCAATTATGTACTACTTTAGTAGGTTGTTGCGTATTAAAATAAGGCAATAGCACTAACTTATACGTCAGTAAACTTGCTTGCAACATGAGGCTTTAGCCCTAAAAGGTTTTCAGTATATTATTAAAATTTAAAAAAAATGTATTAAAGAGATCATTAGGAAAAACATTCATGTGCAGTTCGGTTATAAAAAATGTGCAACCACTTTTATTGGTGACAATATTATTAAATGAAGCTTGTGTATTTAAAACTGGAATTCTGTCAGGCCCCATGTGCATTACAGAATGGTTTGTCTGCCAACAGGTCTTCCACAACTATTTGTTTGTCACCACCATACATTAATATGACAAGGGGAGGCCCAGAAAAATATACTCTGTGAGATTAAGTAGGAGTAAGCATTGGAATAATGATAAAGAATACAAAAAACAAATATCTAGCTTGGTATAGCCAATCTCTGTGCACCTGAACAGATATTTTATGAAATATGGATTGGACTGTTTGGTGTTGAGATATTAAGTACACAGTGGCCTTGTGGTACTTAAGCCATGAGGCATCGGTGTATTATCACATTTGAGATAAACCCCTCCCTCCCCTTCTGCCCGAAGTCACTTTTGATGAGTACAAGAAAGATTAAAAAGAGGACAACAAAAATAAAAGCCAAATTAAACCATGGTAAGGTGTTCTAAAAAGCAGAACCTTGTTCTCTTGGTTCAACTACTAAAAGGTGCAACCTATGCAATCAGTAGCATTGAGAAATAAATTCAATTACAAATTTTTGTTCTTTACTGACTTGGGCAACACTAACAGAATTTACCACATAGTCTGACAAGGTTTCCTGTCTCTCCCCCCCCACCCCTCCAGCAAAAAAATATATTTTAATGAGGCTGCATTACAACTGGGAAAAGGTGGTGGGAAATGGCAGATTTTAAGATTTCAACAAAGCAGCATACTCTCCCCCAGCTCTGACAAGATGGTGGTAGTTGGGCAACAACTCAATGCCTAGTCCTTAATTAACAGCTCTTTATTTTGTATTCTAATTGAAGGCAGACAACCAATAGTGACCACATCTGATATTAAATCTCCACTGAGGGAATGGTTTAAGATAATTTTGAAATAATAATAGTAATTATAAGATTATTATAATGTATATACCTATGTAGGAAATGTAAAAAACCAGCAAATTTATTAGTCATTTTTATTTTTTACATTTTATTTACAGTGTAGAAAGTGATGTAACACACAGATTTCATTATAACTTGTACAACAGCTTAATCACAGTTGTGTATAATAAGGAACTTTACAACACTGATCAAATACATAAGACCCCTGCATTTCAATGGTCTTAGGTATTGGATTTTCAATATTACATATAATCACTTCATTTGTTCCAAAAGCATATATAGTGTCCCCAATAAGACAAGAACACTGGAAAGGATAATGAATATAAGTAACCTCCTGAAAGTGTCCTGTGCTAGGAGTATATTTTACAAGAGGGCCTGACTGCTGTGGCACTAAGTAAATAGCTTCTCCATGTGACAGGGCACTCTGAATTCTCATTCCTTGGTAGGGATGAGCTTTCTTTACTGTTTTCCATTCATCAGAAGCAGAATTATACAGGTAGATATTGGTTGTAAAAACATAAATCGAATCCTGATGAGAAACTACTACCGAAGAAAATAATGGGCAGGGGAGAGAGCAAAGGGACTGCCATGTATCTGAAAAAATAGTGATATGAAAATTAAATTTACAAAAGTGTTCAAGAATATAAATTCTATAATAATCAACACAACGTTAACATGTTTTCTGCCACCTATGATGGAAAGAATGCTTCCAATATGCCATAATTTTCAGAATGTTGAAAAATATCAATATTTTTAGCATCGTCAGCATTTCAAAAAATTTATAATAGTTAAAAAGTAAAAGTGAACACTTGTGCTAAATCAGAACAACTCTTAAAAGCAAGTTTTATAAAAAAGATTATCCACACAATACAAATAAAACTGCCAAGTTTATAAACAAAAAACAAGCATTGCTGCACTCGTTTGTTGACTGCTTCAGAATGACTACTCGTTCGTATGCATTATAGCACAGCACTTTGGGTGCTATTTGATACCTACATGTGGTAAAGGTAGTGAAATGTTACATAGTTAATCAAACCTTGCCTGTGTGGAAGGAAATACATCTCATTTAAATTTTTTTATTGCCTTAACACTTATTCTAATGTAAGAATAAATATTCATATTTAAATATCTCAAGGAAGGAACTGAAAAGAATTTATAACAAAAAAATAAAATTATTTCATTATCTGCTAGATGCCAAATGGGCTGCAAATTTTTATGTAAACTACATAATGCCAGCGTAAAGAATTAATTTGCGCTTTAGTAGATTACCTGACAGTCTTAAGCTCCAGCTGCCTTATTAAGGAGAATTTTGGCTGTACAGTCTTCACTAGAAACTACCAACCATGTCTGCCAGCAAGGCAGGGGAGACTGAAAAATCTGGTGGCTATTTGGTAGGGGAGAATTATAGTTTTGCTGCTGTGTGCACACTGGAAAAAAATCCCCAGAATTTCTTGGGAAAACCTTTACCTGAGAGTGGCCTTGATGGATAGGGCCTTTAAAAATTCATTCTAACTAATGAGATTCAAACCCAACAGCAAAATTTTTATGCAATTCTATCTCAACATTTGATGCTGATTCTAAATCAGTTATTTGTTGTGTTCAATCACATCATGAATTTGCAAAATAAACAATCCCGATAAACATAAAAGTATAGTCAAAAGCATCAGACTATGCAGTTACCAAGTAGGTTAAACATACTTTGAATGGCTAGATTTTATGCTTCATTAGGAGCAGATAAATCCCTCTTCAAATACCAACAGTAGTAAGATATCTGTTTGTTGTCATTTGATATCTTTGGTGAAATCTTGTTAGATAAAAAAATTGGAAGTGCCACAACAAAATTAAACTTGAGAAGGAACACTACATAATGTACTACTAAGTAAGAAAGATTTAACACAAGAGATTTTTCATTTGTGAAGTATTTCAATTAGTTTATTGGTATGCAAAAGGACAATTAGACAGGAGAATTAAAACTGGCTTTTCAACATTGAAATCAGTCTTTAGGTATTGGAGTTCTAAAATTTGACTGTGAAAGACCAAATTGTATCGTGTGGATCTCTATTGGGTAGAGTTCCTCAGTTAAATAGCGAGATGGTTCTACTAATATGATTATATTTAAGTTAAATAATATACAACTTAATGCTGCTTAAAATTCAGCAGCTTTCTTTTCCATCATACATGAGCGTGTTTGGCAACTGGCAGATTTACCTGTTGTAAATTTTACATGATTTTATAAACTCAGTAGAAAGTCTCTGATCATTAAACAAGAAAATTTGTACACAATGCATGTTGGAGAAAAATGTCACAATTACCAGTTTATTTCTAAAGTCCATACATAGTTTTATTTTTAAATAAGTCTTGACAGTGTGGTACCAAGCAGTTCATTAATACTTAACAGACTAATATTGGGTTGTTGTTTTAGCACTTAGACAAAAATATATACTTAAATAAAATTTCATTATTTACATAATGTGATAAACCATCTGAACTTAACTGGAAAGATACAAGAAGAAATAAACAACATTTCAGCAGTAAGTCACAAGCTTTTTACCAATTACTGATATAGTAGAACCTCACAAGGGGACAGGACCAATTAGTGAAATAGATCATTTAGTGAGGGAGTAAATAAAGTCAATTTGTAACCATAAAAAACTAGGAATTATTTATTTAGATTAAATTTTAATACATATACTAAAAAAATTTAACTTAATAAAATATAACTAAAATAAAATAACTTAACACTTCTAACTTAATAAAAAAAACTTATTTACATTACAGTAATTTGAAGTTGTACATACATAATTTGTTTAAAAAATTATTTTTTGGTATTGTCAGTGTTTTTCAGTAGCCAAGTTTATAACTTTGGCATAGTAAAATTATTTTTGACATTTCTGCTTCTTGGCATTCATACCAATTGATTGTATCTGTCAGGGATTCTTATGGGAAACGGTAGATTTTGTGGGCCTGTCTTCATCTACTACTTCAATAGATCATGCAGAAACATAGGAAACAATTTCGTCATCCGTAAAAATTTTGTAACCTCAATCCGTTGCATCTATATCGCACAAATTTTTGACATAGTCTTCATTTAAGTTTTTGAATATTGGCAAGGATCTGCAAATTTTTATTAAAACTGTTGAATCTTCTGCAGAGTCAGGTTGTACTGTTTGAGATGGCCAGGGCTTATTCCAGGCAGATTTTAGCGTCTTTTCAGGAACACTCAATTTATCTCAATTTATTCTAAATTGAGATAGCGAGATTTGGAAGCTAATCAATACTTACGAGTCCGTAGAAGTACCGTTCGAGAATTCCCGCCATTTTTACACGATAGCATAAGCTTAGTGTAGTATAGTGCATAATATAATATTGTCAATTAATAGGTAATATTGTCAATTAATCAGTAAATCTATTAATCTTGATAAACTTTGTCAATTAAATTGTATTTTTAACTCTATATATTTATAACAACTTAATCGTAACAAATAATTAATACATAACTATAGTGGTACACGTGATACGGAAGTTGTATAAAGGGAACTCGTAGAAAACACTAGATACCGAAAAAAAAAAAAATTAACATAACTGTTTTTGGATATAACTTAAGGATTTAATTTTTGTTTTGAAATTTTATTGAATTAAATCGGAATCATGACTCTGACCAGAGCAGCAAAGCAAAAGGCTCAAGCTAATGGGAGTGCTGTGGTTCAGGGGAGAACTGAGGGGGGCAGTTGCCCTCTGAATCACAGTCTTTTAAAATGCACTGTTTGCTTGATGTTTGCTGAGCAGTCGGGTACGGGACATGATGCTGCCAAGGGGGATGTCTTTGTGTGTGCACGATGTAAGGAGTGCAAGGAAATCAGGCGACAACTCAGCATTGTTATGGGCCAAAATGAGAGCTTGAAGGACAGGGTGGATGCCCTCGAAGGAAATAAATTGAGGGGCCCATCAAGCTCTCAGCTGCCCACATCAACGCCAGAGCTTGCACTTGGTCATCAGGCAACACAGAGGCAGCCCCCTAGGCAGAATGCGCTGGTCCCACAGGAACTAGTAGTTGTTGGTGACTCTATTGTCAGGGAAACGGGGAACATGCTTTGTAAAAAGGATAGGTGGAATAGGACAGGGTATGTCTGCCAGGGGCAAAGGTTGATGACGTTGTAGAGCGGATATCGTCTTTTAAGGGCACAAAAGGTGATATAGTTGTACGTGTTGGCACTAATGATATTAAGAGTAGGAGACCGGCGGAATTACTTAGCAAGTACAGGTCACTGTTGAAAAAAAGCCGTGAATTAGGGTTGAATTTGAAAGTGTCTGCAATTCTGCCCAGACACGATAGGAGGGAGTATATGATGAGAGCCTTGTCGATCAATTCGGCCCTGGAGGGATTGTGCAAGGCTCAAGGGGTAGAATTTTTTTCAGCCTGGACTGTACTTGTTAACAGGAGAGATTGCTTTTACAGGGATGGGATACACTTAAATAGAAAGGGTGCAAGAATTTTTGCTGATGCTGTCGAGGCAGTGTTAGGTGGGTCAGAAAACTGCTAGTTGGGGGGGGGATACAAGGATTAATAGATTAACAGTAGCCACTGGCAGAGGTGGAAGTGATTCTTGCACTGCTTCTATTGAAATGAGCAGAAGCCTGAAAAACAAGATTCAGGATATTTCAGAGACTGCTGGGAGTCATTGCGGTACAAGTAAACACATGGGTTGTGTTAGGGTAGCTAAGAATAGAAACAGGTGCATGTATACCTGCGTGTACACCAATGCTAGGAGTTTGGTAAATAAATTTGATGAATTTGAGGTATTGCTCAAAACATCAAAGGGAGATATTGTTGGGATATCAGAGACGTGGTGTCACACAGATATAAGTAATGCGGAACTGGAATTTGGGGAATACAATGTGTATAGAAAGGATAGACAGGACAGGAGGGGAGGAGGGGTTATGCTATTAATTAAGAAACACAAAGTCAAAGGAAGTGAAGCCAGTTGACATCAATGGACAGGGCAGTGTCGAGTCAGTTTGGTGTGACATAAGCATAGGGAAATCAAAATTGAGAGTAGGAGTGTGCTATAGGCCTAATGACTCTGATGAGTATAATAATATATTGTACAGGGAAATAGAGTGGGCCAGTAAATCAGAGAGTCTTATAATGGGGGATTTTAATTTCCCAGATATTGACTGGAATTTGTGGGTTGGTCACTCGCACACTAGCAAGGCTTTTGTGGATTTATTGGATGATTGCTTTCTACATCAGCATGTTCGTGAGGCAACAAGAGGGAGCAATACTCTTGATCTGATTATCAGTAGTGATTCTTCATGCATTAAGAACCTGCAGATAAATGAACCACTAGGTGGCAGTGATCACAGTGTGTTGAAGTGGGATTTACTCAAGGAGGTAACTACCATCAGAGGTAAAGGGAAGGGTTTTTGTTTTCGTAAAGGCGACTATGATGGTCTGAGACAGTATTTAAATTCTATACAGTGGGACCAACTGATGATGTTACCAACAGCAAACTCAAAATGGGAAGCATTCAAGGAACTAATCTTGGTGGCTACCAGGCTTTACATACCAACTAAGAAATATTGTTCAAGGTTTAGGCCTAAATGGATGTCAGATGGACTAATGAGACAATGTGGCAGAGAAGAAAAATGCATGGGATACATACAAATTAATGGGTGACATGGAAGCCTATGATAGATATAAGTTGGTCTGTAACCAAGTCACAAAGGAGATTAGGCAGGCAAAGGCAGACTACGAAAAATCCTTGGCAAAGGATGCAAAGAAAAACAGAAAGGAGTTCTTTACATACTTGAACTCGAGAAGGAAAGGGATGAATCAGATTGGTCCACTGGATATTGATGGTTCAACAGTTGAGGATCCTGCTCAGGTGGCTAACAATCTAAACGAGTATTTTGCATCTACATTCACGCATGAGGAGTTATTCAGGAAGGAGAATGATGTAGGTAAAGTAAACATTGGCAGTGAGCTGGATGATTTTGTAATAACTGAGAAGAAAGTGGAGGAGAGATTGTTGAGGATAAACATAAAAAAGGCACCTGGGGTGGATGGGATCTATCCAGTTATATTAAAGGAGGCGGCAAAGGAAGTAAGCAAACCCCTAGCCATAATTAAGAGAGCTTCTTTGGACTCAGGGGAGGTACCCATAGACTGGAGATGTGCAAATGTAACCCCAATTCACAAAGGAGGATCAAATGCTGATACAAGTAATTATAGACCTGTTAGTTTAACTTCTGTTCCAGGTAAATTAATGGAGGCACTGGTTAAAGAAGCACTGCAGGATCATCTAGACAAGAATTCAGTTATAGCTCACCCGCAGCATGGTTTTTTTAAGGGCAGGTCTTGCCTGACCAATTTGATTGGATACTATGATGTAGTCACAAAAGAACTGGATGCAGGGAATAACTTTGATATTATATATTTGGATCTTAGAAAGGCTTTTGATACTGTTGCACATGGAAGACTGCTGCACAAATTGGAGCAGTGTGGCATTGGAGGCAAATTGCTGCTATGGATAAAGGGATGGTTGAGTGGCAAGAAGACAGAGAGTGGTAATCAATGGACACTGCTCAACGTGGACTAATGTTATTAGTGGTGTTCCTCAGGGTTCAGTGTTGGGTCCGTTGTTGTTTTCGGTGTTTATGAATGATATTGATGATGGGATATCAAGTTTAATGTCTAAGTTTGCAGATGATACGAAGGTTGGCAGGGTCGTTAAGGACACTACTGACGCTATGCTGCTGCAACAGTATCTGGAAAGGTTGAACAGATGGGCTGAGAGGTGGCAAATGAAGTTTAACATTGACAAATGTAAAGTACTACATGTGGGTAACAGTAACCCCAGAGCAATGTATCAACTCTGCGGTACTACACTGACAGTGGTGGAGAATGAAAAGGACCTGGGGGTAATTGTGCAGGCAGATATGAAGTTCTCTGAGCAGTGCAGACGAGCTGCAAGAGTAGCTCATGGTGTCTTGTCAATGATATACAGGAATTTTTCTAGCAGGGAAATGGAGGTGATTATTCCCTTGTATAAGGCAATGGTTAGGCCACATCTTGAGTACTGTATACAGGTCTGGAGGCCTCATTTCAAGAAGGATGTAGAGCTGCTGGAACGGGTACAGAGAAGGGCAACAAGATTAGTAAATGGAACAAAGGGTTGCTCTTACGAAGAAAGGCTTAAATTTTGCAAATTACAGAGTCTGGAGACTAGGCACCGGCGAGGTGATCTGATAGAGGTGTATAAGGCTTTGAATGGTTTGAGCATGCTCAATGCCAATGGGATTCTTCATCTTTCTCAGAATAATCACCTCAGAGGGCATAAATTCAAATTGAGGAAGGACGGATGTCGGATAGATGTGCGGAAATTTGCCTTTGGCCAGCGGGTGGTTGGTTGGTGGAACCGACTTCCATCACTTGTTGTTGAAGTTGATAGCCTAAACAAATTTAAAGCTCAACTGGACAGGTATTTCGAACGAACGGAGGGGTGAAATGGGAGAGGGTTTTTTTTTTTTTTTTTTGGCTGATGCTGAATAAGCTTGCTTTCTTGCATCATATGCCTCTACTAATGCTAATGCTAAAATGAAAAGCCAAATTAATGGCCAAATAGCAGATAAGCAACATTGAAGGACAAAAATTTTTACATTGAGCTTAATGGTGTAAAAAAATGTAGGGCAGATGATTGATGATCAGGAATTAGTTTTTAGAGAAGTTTTCACTATGCCAATAAATGTTTCTATTATCGGCATCACTAATTGAAAAACATTCTGCTGATATAGATCTTATAGGCCTAACTCTGATGAGTATAATAAGAAACTGTACAGGGAAATAGAGTGGGACAGTAAATCAGAGAGTCTTATAATGGGGGATTTTAATTTCCCAGATACTGACTGGAATTTGTGGGTTGGTCACTCACACACTAGCAAGGCTTTTGTGGATTTATTGGATGATTGTTTTTACATTAGCATGTTCAGGAGGCAACTAGAGGGAGTAATAATGATCTGATTTTATCAGTAGTGATTCTTCATGCTGTTTGTTGTTTGTTATTTGGTTTTTAGGAGCAGCATCTAAGGCCATAGGCGCCTCCGTAGCCAGGTGGGAAGGAGCAGCAGCAGTGCGTAGCACACGCTTCTTGATTAAACCGGGGTTCGAGCCCGTCACCACCAAATACGGAGGATGCGGAAAGGTCAGGGAATGACCACCGCATGACCCGGAGCAATATGGCCTTAGTTGCTAATGCTCCTTAAAAAAAAAACCAAAAAAAAACCAAATCTAAGGCCATATTGCTCTGTGGATATGCAGTGGTCATTCTATGACCTTTCCACATCCTCCGTATTCGGTGGTCACGGGCTTGAACCCCGGTCTAATCAAGAAGCGTGTGCTACACACTGCTGCTCCTGCCTACCTGGCTACGGAGGCGCCGATTCTTCATGCATTAGGAATCTCCAGATAAATGAACCACTAGATGGCAGTGATCACAGTGTGCTGAAGTGGGATTTACTCAAAGAGGTAACTACCATCAGGGGTAAACGGAAGGGTTTTTGCTTTCTAAAGTTGACTACGGTGGTCTGAGAAAGTATTTAAATTCAATACGGTGGGACCAACTCATGATGTTACCAACAGCAAATTCAAAATGGGAAGCATTCAAAGAATTTATATTGGAAGCTACTAGGCTTTACATATCAACTAAGAAATATTGTTCAAGGTTTAGGCCTAAATGGATGTCAGATGAACTAATGAGACATATGGCAGAGAAAAATGCATGGGATACATATAAATTAATGGGTGACATGGAAGCTTATGATAGATATAAACTGGTCTGTAACCAAGTCACAAAGGAGATTAGGCAGGCAAAGGCAGATTATGAGAAATCCTTGGCAAAGGATGCAAAGAAAAACAACAAAGAGTTCTTTACCTATGTAAAATCTAGAAGGAAAGGGATGAATCAGATTGGTCCATTGGATATTGATGGTTCAATTGTTGATGATCCTTCTCAGGTGGCTAACAAACTAAATGAGTATTCTGCATCTACATTCACCCATGAGGAGTTTTTCAGGGAGAGGAATGCCAGAGGTGAGTTAAACTCTGGCAGTGAGCTAGACGATTTTGTAATAACTGAGAGGAAAGTGGAGGAGAAATTGTTGAAGATAAACATAAAAAAGCCACCCGGGGTGGATGGGATCAATCCAGTTATATTAAAGGAGGCAGTAAAGGAAGTAAGCAAACCCTTAGCCATAATTATGAGACTTCTTTGGACTCAGGGGAGGTACCCATGAACTGGTGATGTGCAAATGTGACCCCAATTCACAAAGGAGGATCAAAGGGCGACAAGTAATTACAGACCTGTTAGTTTAACTTCTGTCCCAGGATAATTAATGGAGGCACTGGTTAAAGAAGCACTGCAGGATCATTTAGACAAGACTTCAGTTATAGCTCAGACACAGCATGGTTTTGTTAAGGGAGAGTCTTCCCTGACCAATCTGACTGGATACTATGATGTGGTCACAAAGGAACTGGATGCAGGGAATAACTTTGATATCATATATTTGGATCTTAGAAAGGCTTTTGATACTGTTGCACATGGAAGACTGCTGCACAAATTGGAGCAGTGTAGCATCAGAGGCAAATTGCTGCTATGGATAAAGGGATGGCTGAGTGAGAGAATACAGAGAGTGGTAATCAATGGACACTGCTCATCGTTGACTAATGTTATTAGTGGAGTCCCTCAGGGTTCAGTGTTTGGTCCATTGTTGTTTTCTGTATTTATAAATGATATTGATGATGGTATATCAAGCTTAATGTCCAAGTTTGCAGATGATACGAAGGTTGGCAGGGTTGTTAAGGACACTAATGACAGTAAAATGCATGGGATGCATATAAATTATCAAGCGACTCAGAAGCCTATGGCAGATATAAGCTAGTCTGTAATCAAGTCACAAAGGAGGTTAGGCAGGCGAAGACAGATTACGAGAAATCTTTGGCAAAAGATGCTAAGAAAAACAGCACGGATTTCTTTACTTGTATAAACTCTAAAAGGAAGAGGATGAATCTGATTGGTCCATTTGATATCGATGGTTCGACTGTTGATGATCCTGCTCAGATAGCAAACAAACTGAATGAGTATTTTGCCTCTACATTCACACATGAGGAGTTACTAAGGTTTAAAAATGGCAGAAGGTTATCAAATTGTAGCAGGGTGCTTAATGATTTTGTAATAACTGAGAGCAAAGTGGAGGAGAAATTGTTGAAGTTAAACACAAGAAAGGCACCTAGGGTGGATAGGATCTATCCAGTTATATTAAAGGAGGCAGCAAAGCAACTAAGCAAACCCTTAGCCATAATTATGAGAGCATCCTTGGACTCAGGGGAGGTCCCCAAGGACTTAAGATGTGCAAATGTATCCCCAATTCACAAACGGGGATCAAAGGGTGATATGAGTAATTACAGACCAATTAGTTTAACTTCTGTTCCGGGTAAAATAATGGAGTCACTGGTTAAAGATGCATTGCAGGATCATCTAGACAAGACTGCAGCAATAATTCAGAAACAGCATGGGTTTGTTAAGGGAAAGTCTTGTCTGACAAATTTGATAGGATATTATGATGTGGTTACAAAGGAACTGGATGCAAAAAATAATTTTGATATCATATATTTGGTTTTCAGGAAAGCTTTTGACATTGTTGCACATGGAAGACTATTGTACAAATTGGAGCAGAATGGTATTAAGGGTAAGTTGCTACAATGGATAAAAGGATGGTTGAGTGGGAGAAGACAGAGGGTGGTAATTAATGGGTGCTGCTCTTCGTGGACTAATGTTATTAGTGGAGTCCCACAGGGTTCAGTGTTGGGTCCTCCGTTGTTTTGTATATTTATCAATGATATTGATGAAGGTATATCAGGTGTAGTGTCGAAGTTTGCAGATGATACAAAGGGTTGCAGGGTTCTTAATGACAGTAATAGCAGTGTACTACTGCAACAGGATCTAGATAATTTGGGCAGATGGTCTAACAACTGAAGTTTAACCTTGACAAATGCAAAGTACTGCATATGGGTAGAAGTAACCCCAGAGAAACGTACCAACTGTGTGATACTACACTTAAGGTGGTAGAAAATGAAAAAGGCCTGGGAGTAATTGTGAGTAACTGGGAGCAATGCAGACAGGCTGCAAAGGCAGGTCATGGGGTTTTGTCAATGATATATAGAAATTTTGCTAGCAGGGAAAAGGACGTGATTGTCCCTCTGTATAAGGCAATGGTTAGGCCACGCCTTGAGTACTGCGTACAGGTCTGGAGGCCTCATTTTAGGAAGGATGTAGATTTGCTTGAGCATGTACAGAGAAGGGCAACAAGATTGGTGAGGGGAATGAAGGAATCCTCTTACCAAGAGAGGCTTAAGTTCTGCAAATTGCAGTGGCTGGCGACTAGGCACCTGCGCGGTGATCTGATTGAGGTGTATAAGGCCTTGAATGGATTGAGCAGGCTGAATTCTGATGGGATGTTTCCACTTGTTCAGATTACTAACCTAAGGGGGCATAAATTCAAATTAAGAAAAGACAGATGTAGAATAGATGTGCGGAAATTTGCCTTTAGCCAGCGGGTGGTTAATTGCTGGAACAAACTTCCATCTGTCGTTGTGGAAGTTGATAAATTTAAGGAGGAACTGGACAGGCATTTTGAGAGAATGGTTTGATTTTTTTTTTTTTTTTGGCTGATGCTGCATAAGCTCATACACTTGCTTTCTTGCATCACATGCCACTACTACTAGTACGCATCTGCAACAGGATCTAGAAAAGTTGAGTAGATGGACTGAAAGGTGACAAATGAAGTTTAACATTGACAAATGTAAAGTACTACATATGGGAAACAGCAACCCCAGAGTGACATATGAACTCTGTGGTACTATACTGACAGTGGTAGAGAACAATAAGGACCTGGGGGTAATTGTGCAGGCAGATATGAAGTTTTCTGAGCAGTGCAGATGGTCTGCAATAGTAGCTCATAGTGCTTGTCAATAATATACAGGAATTTTTCTAGCAGGGATAAGGAGGTGATTATCCCCTTGTATAAGGCAATGGTCAGGCCACACCTTGGGTACTGTATACAGGTCTGGAGGCCTCATTTTAAGAAGGATGTAGAGCTGCTGGAACGAGTACAGAGAAGGGCAACAAGATTAGTGAATTGAACAAAGGGTTGCTCTTATGAAGAAAGGCTTAAATTTTGCAAATTACAGCATCTGGAGACTAGGCACCTGCGAGATGATTTGATTGAGGTGTATAAAGGCTTGAATGGTTTCAGTATGCTCAATGCTGGTGGAATTCTTCCTCTTGCTCAGAATAATCATCTGGGAGGACATAAATTCAAATCGAGGAAGATGTAGGACAGATGTGCAGAAGTTTACCTTTAGCCAGCCAGCCGGTAGTTGGTTGGTGGAACAGACTTCCATCCTTTGTTGTGGAAGTTGATAGCCTAAATAAATTTAAGGCTGAGCTGAACAGATATTTGGAACGAACGGAGGGGTTAACATTAGAGCATTTTTTTTTTTTTTTTTGGCTGATGCTGCATAAGCTTGCTTTTTTGCATAATATGCCTCTAATAATGCTAATGCTATTTCTTTAAAAATCAGTATTAAAAATGCATATATTTACCTGTTTTTGTGTTATAGCTTTCCACAGTTGTCAGTACCAGCCTATATCTTCCAAACCCACCGAGTAAGTAGATAACATCACCAATGATAGCAATAAAGAAATGCCGTCGTGGTTTAGACATAGAACCTGCAACTACCCAGTTATCTTTTAGTGTGTCATATTTCCAGACTAATTCATTCCATCTGCCAGATCCAATTCCATATTCTCCACCAAATAAATAAACAGTGGCACCTGTTTAAAAAACAAACAAGAAATGTCTTTTATGGCATATGGCAATTAAAAATAATATTGGGTAATTCAGCATTATATCAACTGGATGAAAAATATACAAAGTTAACCAGCTCATCAACCGGTGCAATACCACCACTTTGCTTACTGGAGGCTTGAAGTGGTGAAACCCATGTTTAGTCTCTAGAGATAAGTTCCGGTCAACCCTTCCCTATCTCTTCCATCATGCAGTGTGATTGATGACTTTTGAGGTTATGATGAACATCGTGGCGAGATCCAATATTCCTTACATTCGAGGGTACAGCTCTAAAACGGTGTTCGCAGGCCGGCAGCTAGTTAGTACACCGGACCGAACTTATTGGTAACTCTCTAGGAGGCTTCCGGATCAGCTAGTGTATAATCTTGCTACCTCTACACTGCCAGATAGTGACTGGAGGGAGTCCGTGTAGTGTGTATGCAGGGAGCATTGTCGAGGCCACGTTATGTCAAGGATCTGGGTATATTCTTACTATGTGTACACCGAATCCAAAAATTTTCATTACTTCATACAGCATGTCCCATCCACTTTTCCTTACTATTGAATACACCATGAATTGTCAAACTAATAGAGCAAGCTTATCTGCGAAAAGATCTAAACCTCCCAAACACTTCCTAATTCATTTCACAAATATACGTGGTCTCAATTCTAATCTCAACGATGTCCATTTCCACTTGCAGTCTGCCAAACCCCATGTACTTTTTCTGACAGAATCTCAGTTATCGGTTGATTCAACTACTGCTCATCTCAGATGCCCAAATTATTCACTGTATGATTCCTTTCGTCTCAAAGGTGGTACTTGTGCATATGTCCGTTCTGATATTCCCTGTAAGAAACTTGGCAGTTTGGAATCTCCTCTCTTTGATCTTCTCTGGCTTAAAATCTCTCTACCTCATTGTGTCAAATTCATCTGTTGTCTCTACTGTTCTCCCAACTCCACTAATCACTTGGAGCTCTTTGACTTCCTCTCTTTGCAACTTGACTTTCTCCAATCCAACTTTCCTAACAGTGAGGTAATTTTCCTTGGTGATTTTAATGTTCACAACTCCAGCTGGCTTCCATTTTCTAGTCACACCAACCCAGCTGGTCAAGATGCTGAGGCTTTTGCAATTACTAATGACCTTGCACAGATTGTTCATTTACCTACAAGAATACCGGACAATCCTAATCATACAGCCAATACACTTGATCTTTTTCTCACAAACAACCCTTCTAAGTACATGGTCAAAGTGAGAGGTCCTTTAGGCACTTCAGATCACAACTTGGTGATTGTCTCTTCTCCAATGGATCCTTTATCTCTTGGCTATTCCCAACCTCGTGTTGTTTGGCATTACAAGAATGCAAAATGGGATGACCTGCGAGATTTCTTTTCTTCTTTTCCTTGGTCGGATTACTGTTTCAAAACTTCTGATGTCAATGTTTGCTCAGATTGTGTCAGTGAAATTATTCTTGCAGGAATGGAATCCTTTATCCCACACTCCACTTCAAAATCTCGTCCTTTATCTAAACCTTGGTTTCCAATAAATTTGCTAAGGCTGTTCAGGAGAAGAATGTTGCATATCGTAATTGGCTTGTTTCTCTAATTTTTCAGTTTCATTTTCTGCCTACACCAAAGCTAGTAACAATTGTAAAGCCGTTATTAATCAGTCGAAACTAGAGTTTGAACAGGCTAAGAGTAGAAAACTTGCTTCTTGCCCTAATGGTAGCCGAGCATTCTGGTCTCTTGCCAAAGCTATTGGCCGCAACTTTTGCCCATCTCTGCTCCCACCTCTGTCCAAACCAGATGGTTCTGTAGTCACTTCGGCCAAGGATAAAGCTAACCTGCTAGCATCCTATTTTTTTTCAACTCATGTATTAATGATCTTGGTAAAACACCTCCCACCATTCCCAACACGCTACATTCGTTGCCTCCTGTGGTCTTCCGTCAAAAGGATGTCAGAAGGATTTTGACGAATCTTGATGCTAAGAAAGCTCCATGTTCCGATGGTATTTCTCCACTTGTTCTCAAAACCTGTGCTCCTGAACTTCCTCCTATTCTTTGCCGCCTTTTTTCACTTTCTTATTCCAAAGGTGTTTTTCCTTCTGCTTCGAAATTTGCTCATATCCAGCCAGTTCCTAAAAAGGGTGACAAATCCCTCCCATCCAATTATCATCCCATTGCAATTTCTTCTAATCTTTCTAAAGTATTGGAGAAATCATTTAACCACCAACTTTTAAACTACCTAGAAACCTTCCGTCTGATCAACGATCGCCAGTATGGATTCCGTCAGTGTCGATCCACTGGTGATAATCTGGCTTATGTTACCCATTTATGGACTAATTCAATGGAAAGGTTCGGTGAAACACAAGCAGTTGCTCTTGACATCTCAAAGGCCTTCGATCATGTTTGGCATAAAGGTTTTCTAAACAAGCTTCCATCTTATGGTTTGCCAACTGTTTTTTAGTAATTGGTTATCCAGTTTTCTCTCTGATCGCTCACTGAGGGTGATGGTAGATGGCTCTCTGTCTTCTAACTTCTCCACTAATGCCAGTGTCCCTCAAGGTTCAGTTCTTTCCCCCACTCTTTTCCTCTTGTATATTAATGACCTTCTTCCGTTGACTGGAAATCCTATCCATAGTTTTGCCGATGATAGCACATTGCATTCCACTTTCCATTTTGATAAACCTTGTCCTGCTCAATCAGCTTCAACTTCTCGAAAATCTGCTACCAATTCCTTAAATGCCGATCTTCAGGTAATTCTCCAGTAGGGCAAAGACAACTTAGCTGATTTCAACCCTTCTAAAACTCAGTCTAGTCTTATATCTCGCAAAAAGGATTCTTCTGCTCCTATGCTTATCTTTAGTGACACACCGATTTCTACGCAAAATGATATATCTCTTTTGGGGATTACCCTGACTTCTAATCTCTCTTGGGCACCAAGCACATTACTAATATTGCTTCCTCTGCATCTAAAAAACTTGGTTTTCTCTCTCGCTCTCGGCATTACTTTTCTTCCAAACAGCTGCTCACTCTGTAAAAATTGCAAATCTACCCTGCCATGGTTCCCACATCTGGGGTGGTGCCCCCAAAACCTCTCTCAGGCTTCTTGATTCCATTCAGAAGAGGGCAGTTAGGTTAATTAATGATTCATCTCTAACAGAATCTCTCCACTCGCTGTCTCATAGGCATACTGTTTCTGCTGCATGCCTCTTCTACAGATATTTTCATGGGAACCGTTCTTCTGAATTGGCTTCTATAATTCCTGCTCTCTCTTTCAAAACAGTCCGAACACGTGCCACCATCAGCCAACATCCATTTACTGTCCAACTTCAAACTCACAGAACCAACTTTTCATCTTCCTCGTTTATTCATTCAACTGCCGTTTTCTGGAACAACCTTCCTTCATACGTATTTCCTGAAAATTACAGTCTACAGAAGTTCAAGTCCAATGTCAACAAATATCTTCTTTCGTCTTCTCAACCTCCAACCCAAGCACAGTACTAAGTACTATAGGTTCTAATACCTCTCGTGTTTGGGGTTTACATAAAAAAAAAAAAAAAAAAAAAAAATTACAATGAATATGTGGTTTATCGCCCTTGTTAATTTCAGATGGAAGGAAATGGTCACCATCACAAACATCATATCTGAGAGACAATCCTGCCCCATAGAATTTTCTGGGAATTTCAAGTGACGATAAAATGTTCCATAATTATATCAGACCACATTTTTTTTTAAACCAGTTATCGACTTCTCTGAAATTTTGATATTTCTGAACCTTTCCTGGAACTAAATCTGACTTTAAATTCACACTGCATTATAACAAAACTAACAGGCAACTTAACAGTGTCATAAAAGTATTTGTTTGTTACACTTTTCACAAAAAAAAAAAAAAAAAAAAAAAAACATGCTGGTCAGCAGTATACAGGAACCCTAGTATAACACAGTACTTCTACAACATGGTTGCACTCTAATACAGTTTGAGAATTGCAGCAATCTTTGCACAACGCTGTACTTATTTAACACGGTTTGAGAATTACAGAAAATCCCACATAATACAGTATTTTTGAGCTTTTATGCTGGGAAAGCCCTGTTATTATGTTAGATGTAATTTTCAACCTTTCCATTCCTTTTTTGTGAATCCCTGCTGTTGACTTGCTAGTCATTATCACCTTCTTGGTATTTTTATAAAGCACATTTCTGGAGGTCACTACCATAAAACAATAAAAACAATTTGCAGTTTTCAGTTTATTGGTCTTTTCTGTTAGTTTAATCAGTTATAAACGGGTAGTAAACTCGATATTTTTGCATTCATTATAGTATCAGTAGCTGGAATTCTGTGGGTTTTCATGTTATTATTGTGAAATGTGTTTCCCCTTCCATGAAATATTCAATCAAGAAAAACATAAAATAAATTTTCAGAAACTCATTACTTCATATCTCACTTGCGCGTATCGTGTTTGTTGCAACTTGTGCATGCCCTGTTCTTTGTTATTAATTGCTTATCGTTTTTACTGTTTTAAATTTTACAACAAAAAAAGTCTGTGAACAGAAATATCAGTTAGTTAGTATGTATGTATTACGGTATGTATTAATTAAGCTATGTACGTAAGCATAAATTTATTTTTATTTTGCTAACTAGAAAATATTTTTCCAATTTTCATGTATCATTTAACTTTGTTAATTGGTAAGGTAATAAAGTTAAATTTGTGCTTTATATCTTTAAAGTGGGGGGGTTCCACTGTATTTTGTTGGGAGATCCCTGGGTTAGGTTCTGTGCTATTGAACTCGTGATTGTTTGAGACCATAAAAAATTGTGACTTCAAAGCATGCAGATTGTGACAAAGAGCAGAAGGTACACGAAATCTAGATGCTGCAGAAGAGATTGTGCTTAGCAGCAAAAGAGGAAGAAAATTAAATGAATGTACATTATCTAACATATAAGTATTACAGTTTGTAAGGTAAGACGTTCATTTAGTTATTACTATTCAAGTTACTACTATTATAAAAATAAAGTTAAAATATTAAGTTATTACTACTATAAAAATTAAGTTTCCAATAGTTATTAAAAAAAAAAAAGGTGTATTTTTGTTAGCTTTTGGAACATAACCTCCCTTTTTTGTACTGGTTCTTAGTCCTGTATAACACGGTTTCACATTACATGAGATTTTGTAGGAACCAAACTACTGTGTTATACGAGGGTTACCTGTACTTCATCTTGCTTACAGAATTTTTTTACTACAAAGTATCAATAACCAGTAAAAAAAATCCCATATCCTACATGTTTAATCCTTTCATAAGTGTATGTATGTGTGCACATGCTGGGGCTCACATATAGCGAGTATGGGCTTGGCATACCCAAGGTCCTGAGCTGGATATCAACATTCTTCTCTTTCTTGGTGATTCCCTTCTCTCTCTCTCTCTCAGGATAACTCAATGTTTTTTTTTTTTTTTTTTTTTGGTTGGTGCAGCAAAAATCTCAGGCTTCCTTGCACCATATGGCTAATAATAATGTCTGTGGAATTTCCCACATGGGCTCCGTGGATCAAGTACACAATTTTTGAAGGTTATTTCAATGCAGTGTCAACAAATCATGTCTGCATATGTACAAACGTACCAGATTGTTTTGAAACTACAGGATGTGGTACCATCTGTTACCTGTGATTCCTAGTAATAGTAGGCATTTTTATATTTACAATGGTTTCAAAAATCAGCATAGGAAGGTGCAACCTTTTAAACAAACCTGGGACATGGGCTTACACAAGTTAAAATCCCAATTCTCTAGAATTCAGAACCAGCAGTTGATGAAATGGAATCAAGCAATACATATACACTGTCCAGTCAAAACATTATAACCAACCTACCAAATAGTGGGTATGTCCTCTTCTTGTTGCCACATGGTGAGGCATGGATGCTATAAGGCCTCCAATATTGTAGAAGGTATACTGCACCATCATCAGGATTGTGTCCCACAGATCTGCAACAATCCATGGTAGAGTATCCAAACCCTGGATCTGTCATTTCAAGTAATCCCAGAGAGAGGTTATGGGGGATTCGTATCCAGAAAATTCAGTGGCCAAGGTAGCAGCATCTAAAAGTCACTCTATAAGGCCACCGATATTGTAGAAGGTATGTTGTACCACCGTCATGATTATATCCCGCAGATCTGCAATAGTCTGTGGTAGAGCATTGAAACACTGAATTTATCAATTAACATAATCAAAGAGAGGTTATATGGCATTCATATCCAGTGAATTCAGTGGCCAAGGTAGCACCTGGAAGTCACTTGTGTTCAGCAAACCACTCAAACAATACCCAGCAACATGGCAGGGTGCATTATCCTGCTGGAACATGCCTGTGCCTTCAAGACAGTGATGGTGAGCAGCCACCATAGATAGGTAGTTTTTAGCATTCGAAGTGTGATCAAGGGGTACGAGGGCTCCAAGAGATTCGTAGGAAAAAATTCCCCATACCAAAACACTGCCACCGCTACCTGCCTGTTTCTATTGGACCACGGCATCGGAGTGATTTTTCTTTGCCGTTTAATGGTCCAGGGCATTGGAGTGATTTCTCTATGCAGTTTGTTGCTGTCAAATGGTCCTATAGCCGACCGGGCTAGCCGAGTGGGTAAAGTACCTGCCCGGCAACCCAAAGGTCGCGGGTTCGATTCCCGCCTCGGGCTTGGATCAAAGTACTGCAAAAACCTTGGGAGGTGCAATATGGCCACAGAAGCCGATGCGCCAACAACTACCAAATCAAAAAAAAAAAAAAAAAAAAAATGGTCCTATGATGCTGTTCAGATTCTGACAAACTTTAGGCACCTTTGGCAACAGGTGGCCATAAGCATGGGTACTTTGACTTGGTGTCTACTCCAGAAGGCCCACACAGAGGAGAGTTCGCTGGATCGTATTCTTATAAAAACTTCTGGCCATCTCCTGGTTAAAGACCACAGGACCATGGTCAACTGTTCCACTGGTTTTCTGTCTACTGGCTAACATAAGGCAGGACAACCTATATTCACCATGACCATTAATGAGACAGAGTGCCTGCCATTGGTCTGTCCACTCTTGGAACAGCCCGCAAGATTTGCAGTTTCCGCAATACTTTCACCCTTCAACCAATACCCACCAATCATCCCTTTTTCAAAGTTCATCAGATCACATCCCTTGCCCATGTTGGTCAAGTACCTCAATGCCATGAACCTGCAGTATCACATTTACCAGTTCTCACCATGACATGTGTGGTTGGGGGGGGAAGCTAATTGCTAAAACAAGGGGGTCATAAAATTTTGACTAGGCAGTGTATGTGCAGAGCATATTACAACATTAAAAAAAGTAACAAATTTCGTTTTTTACAAATTTTTGACCTTGATTTTATTTTTTGACAATTTCAGTCTAAGATTGAAGGAAAAAAATCAAAGATTGTCAAAAATAACATCCAGCTACAGAGAAAAAACAGAAACATTAATATTATGCACATAGTTTATCAATTGCTATAAAACTTCTAAATTCCTCAAAAAAACTCACTACAGCTGGCATACACTAGATGGAAACTTACCAACAAAAGTATTACACTAACTAAATGCTAGCCTAACAGATCAAAGAATAAAGACATTCAAAACGGCTGCATTTTTTTTTGATGATGGTGTATATTGCAAAAGCACAGTAAACTCCAGTTGTGCTTTTGAGGTGAACTGCACAAAAGAGCATTATAAGCAAGCCCCCCCCCTTTTTGGAAGGCTCTTTTTCATATTTCATCAATAAAAAAATAACATTGATTTTTGCAGTGTTTATAGAGCACTGGTATATATGTAAGTTGATACCCTGCACAATTGCATAATTAATGTACTATGGTCACTTTTTTGCATGCTATTAAAAAGAATGAAAAGTTTTAAAAAGATTGTATCAACTTTATACTACACATATCTATAGTATCATAAACGTGACAAATGTAATATAGTATTAACATAATAATAGTGCAGACATTAATGAAATACAGCAATGGTATTAGTATTAATAATGGCCGCATGGTGCAAGAAAACCTATGGCTTATGCTGCACCAGCCGGAAAAAAAAAAAAAAAAAAAAAACCGAAACCCGAATAAAACAATGATATATATAAAAATAATAATAATAATTAATAAAAGAAAATGAAATTAAACCTATCATCCTATGCGCTTCCCTCACCCGAAGATACTATCCAGATGACCTTTGAATTTCCCCAAACTGTCAGCCTCTACCACCCATGTAGGCAACTCATTCCAGTAATTTATAACTCGCAGGCTAAAATAAAACTTCCTGCAGTCCAATCTAAACATTTCCCCCCCCCGTAACTTGAATTTATGTCCCCTAGTTCTAGCATCATTTATAATCTTGAAAATTTCATCCTCATTCATTTTACTGATGCCTCTCAGAGCCTTAAACACCTCAATCAAATCTCCTCTAAGGTGCCTAGTTTCCAAACTCTGCAACCCACATATTTGAAGTCTTTCTTCATAAGGACGCCCTTTTGCCGATCTCACCAGGCGAGTTATCCATCTTTGCACCCTTTCAAGAAGCTTGATGTCTTTCTTTAGGTGCGGTCTCCATACCTGAACACAGTATTCCAAGTGTGGTCTAACAAAAGCCTTATATAATGGGATTATCACGTCCCTATCTCTACTTGCAAAAGTTCGATAGATCATCGATAGGACACCATGGGCCTTCCTTGCAACCTGTTTACAATGCTCAGAGAATTTCATGTCTGACCGTATCGTAACACCCAAGTCCTTTTCCTCCAGTACTGGGTTTAGTTGAACTCCACCAAGTGAATAAGTTATTTTGGAATTACTGTTTCCCAGGTGTATTACCTTACACTTTGTTGGATTAAAGCATAGCTGCCATTTCGCTGATCATTCCTGAAGTCTATCTAGGTCTCTTTGAAGAAGCTTAGCTTGACAGTGATTATTAACTACTCTACCAATTTTAACATCATTTGCAAATTTAGACATCACGCCCTCTATCCCTTCATTGATGTTGTTTATGAAAATTAAAAACAACAGTGGTCCTAATATTGATCCTTGGGGAACCCCACTTCTTACATCAACCCAATCTGAGGAATAGCCATTTATCACATGGCCCTGAAGCCATCCTGCTATCCATCTAAGGTTCCCAGTGATTCCAACCTGTTCCAGCTTATAAAGCAACTGCTCATGTAGGACTGAGTCAAAAGCTTTGCTGAAATCTAAATAAACAATGTCGAAATTATTCCCTAAATCCAGCTCATGAGTGACCCTTTCAAAATAGTGAACCAGATTTGTAAAACATGATTTTCCCTTTACAAAACCATGCTGAGTATTCTTGAGAATTTCAATTCGATCCAAATGATCCTGAATTCCACCCTTGATCATTGCCTCCATGATTTTCCCTACCACTGAAATCAGACTGATAGGTCGATAATTTCCCACTTCACTCTTAGAGCCACCCTTATGTATGGGAGATACACTGGCACTTTTCCAATCCAAGGGAATCTCCCCAGAGTCTAGTGATGCTCGCATAATTAGCCCCAATAGTTCAATGCACTCACTTGCCACCACTTCTGTTCAAGTAATGTGGCAACTTCACTTTTTCCAACTTGGAACCCTACTCGTGGAGAATTTTTTTAATGGCAAATACGCATTCAAGGCATCTGTGATTAATGTTTTAAAAGCATACCACAGTTCAATTGTATTCGTTCTCTGTGCGATATCTACCCAGTTAATAGAGGCCATGTAGTACCTTAAGGCATCATAATTTCCTTTTCTGAAATTAAAACCCATTCCTTTGCCTTTTACTACTGCTACCTCTCTCATCATCATCATCCATCCTATGTGATCACTTCCTGCTACTGGTTCCTCTACTGTCAGCCCTGTTATGTCATCTGATTCATGGGTGGTGATGAGGTCTACGATATTCTTTTCTCTAGTTACCCCACATAGCACTGATAATTGGTACCGAAACTGTTCCGTGTTATGTGAAACCGTGTTGATTGAGGTATAATTATAATGGGTTTTAATTGAATGCGTACAAGAAAAACAGTCTATAAACAAATTGCACTTGATAGCCAATTAAAAGGATTTAAAATAAAAGAATATTGCAAAAATTTTATTATTGAAAAGGTAAAATCGTGAGAGATGAGAAAAAAAGCTTTGTTTATTTAGGTATTTCAATAATGAAGTCTGGTGAAGTCATCTCTTCTCTTTCTCAGTGTGCAGGGCTTTGTAGCATTGAATCCCATTTTGTAAAATTTGGTGTATCTTGATGCTATGTTCACCATTTGAATCTCCATTCATAATCACCTTGCGGGCCATGTAAACTCCCAGAAAAACTTTCTCCAATTCTTCTGTTGAAAATTCTTTTGATGACACTTCAGTGTTATTGTTTTCAGAATTGTCTTCAGAATTGTTTTCCTCTTCTTCATATGCAGTTTGCACATCAATTTCAATGAGAGTTGCATCATCTAAGTCATCTGCATGTGAGTCAATGAAGTCACAAACATTGGCAGTATCCAAAGTTTCGAAACCCAAGTCTTTTCCGATCTTCACAATGTCTTTGGCAATTGTCTGAACTTGTGATTCAAAATCAGTGAAATTATTTGCCAAATGGGGCAAAACATGCTGCCAAACAGAATGCATGTTGTTGGCAGTGATTTCTAGCCAAGATGCAGATATATTTTCGATCACATTCCTGATGTTATAATTTTTTCAAAATGTTTGTAAAGATGATGATCCCACTCGCGTTTAAGCTTCAATCGCTTGGGAAAAAGTTTGCCACAGATAATACACCTTGCATGTAGCAATTACACCTTGATCCATGAGTTGTAAGAGAGATGTTGTGTTAGGTGGAAGAAGCATATTTTTATATTTTCATTGAGATCAGAAATTTCAGGTGGATAGCCTGGTGCATTGTCTAAAAAATAACAAAATTTTGAACTCCATTCCTTCATCTTTGCAATAACGTTCAACCATCGGACAAAAATTATTTGTGAACCATTTTGTACATGATTCTCTTGTAATCCATGCTTTCTTATTGGATGGGCAAATTATGGGCAATGTGCTTTTTATGCAACCCTTTAGAGCTCTTGGGTTTTCTGCTCTGAACTCGAGTAGTCTCTTCAATTTAAAATCCCCAGATGAGTTTCCACCCAACAAAAGTGTTAAACGATCTTTTGATGCTTTAAATCCAGGTTGGGCCTCTTCATTTTCAGCTAAAAAAGTTTGTGAGGGCATTTTTTCCCAGAACAGTCCAGTTTCATCAACGTTGAAAATTTGTTCATCCTTGTAGCAACATTCCTCAATGATGTCTTTCAATTCAATGGGAAATTTTGCAGCAGCATCTTTGTTTACACTTGCACTTTCACCTGAGATACGAACATTGTGAAGCAAAATACGGTTTTTAAATTGGAAAAACCAACCATGACTGGCTGTAAATATTTGTTTAGTCTCCTCCTCTTTATTTTCTTCTTTTTCCTTCAGCGTGTTATAAAGCTCGTGGCTTTCGCTTGAATGATGTTTTGACTCAAAGGAATTCTCTTTTGATTACAATCTTCTATCCATATTAATAAAGATACAAAAAATTTTGTATAAAGTTAAGATACAAAAATATAAACAAACAGGAGCTTTCAGGGCAATGGAACATTATAGTCATAAAACAATAAACTTTATGACTATTATGGAACCCAATACCAAAGGCCTTGTGGCAGACTTAAACTTAATTGAAAACCGTGTTATAGTGAAACCCGTGCTGTTTGAAGCCATGATAAGTGAGGTATTGCTATATACTGATGACACATTGAATGGATCCCCCCCCACACACACAAAAAGATGCTGATTACTGTACAGTTAGGAAAGCAGATGAGCAATATTGAATTAAAAAACCAAAAAGCTGAGCAAAATGTGTAAATGAAACAATAAATGGCTAGACATAGAGATATAAAGAAAGGCAATGTTGAAAAGAAGTGGCGAGTTACGGTTAAATTTGAAAATATCTGGAATTCTGCCAAGGCACGACAGAAGGGAGTACAGGATGGGGAGTATGCTCTTAGTTAAGAAGCACGAAATCTAAGGCAGTGCATCCAGTTGACATGGGCGGCCAATACAATATTTAGTCAGTCTGGTGTAACATAAGCACTGGGAAAGCAAAAATGAAAGTAGGAGTGTGTTATAGATCTAATGACTCTGATGAGTGCAATGAATAGCTGTACATGAAATAGACAGCCAGTAAATCAGAATGTCTCATAATGGAGGATTTTAAATTTCCAGATATAGACTGGAACTTGTGGATTGGTCACTCGCACCTAGCAAAACTTTTGTGGATTTATTGGATGACTGTTTTCTACAGCAGCATGTTAGACAGGCAACAAGGAGTAATACTCTTGATCTGATTATCAGCAGTGATTATATTCATGCATTAAGAATCTGGTAGGTAGCAGTGATCACAGTGTATTGATTTGGGATTTACTTAAAGATGTAACTACCATAAAGAGTGAAGGGAGAGGTTTTTGATTTCATAAAGGTTAATTCTAGTGGTCTCACACAGCTTTAAATTCTATACAGTAAAAGCAACTGATGATGTTACCAAGAGTAAATTCTAAATGGGAAGCGTTCAGGGAATTAATCATAGAAGTAACTACGCTTTTCACACCAACTAAGAAATACTCTTCAAAGTATAGGCCAAAATGGATGTGAGATGAACTAATGAAACTTGTGGAAGAGAAGAAAAATGCATGGGATGCATATAAATTATTCGGCGACATAGAGGCCTATGGTAGATATAATCTGTAATCAAGCCACAAAGGAGGTCAGGTAAGCAAAGGCAGATGAGAAACCTTTGGCAAAGGATGTAAAGAAAAACAGCAAAGAATTGTTTACTTATGTAAACTCCAGAATGAAGGGGAATAATCATATTGGTCCACTCAACATCGATGGTCTGACTGTTGACGATCCTGCTCGGGTTGCTGACAAACTGAATGAGTATTCCGCATCTACATTCACACATGAGGAATTCTTTAGGAAAAGGAATGCCAGATGTTTATCAAACTCTAACAGGAAGCTAAATGATTTTGTAATGACTGAGATAAAAGCAGAAGAGAAATTGTTGAAGATAAACATAAGAAAGGCACCTGGGGTGTATGAGATCTATCCAATTATATTGAAGGAGGCAGTGAAGGAAATAACCAAACTCAGCCATAACTATAAGAGAACATCCTTGGATTCAGGGGTGGTCCCTGCAGACTGGACTTGTGAAAATATATCCCCAGTAAAAACAAAAGGGGATCAAAGGGTGACACGACTACTTACAGTTTGTTATGTTTATTTGTTATTTGGTTTTTAGGAGCATTAGCAACTAAGGCCATACTGCTCCGGGAATATACGGTGGTCATTCCCTGACCTTTCCGCATCCTCCGTATTTGGTGGTGACAGGCTCGAACCCTGGTCTAATCAAGAAGCATGTGCTACGCACTGTTGCTCCTTCCCACCTGGCTACGAGGCGCCGAATAATTACAGATCTGTTAGTTTAACTTCAGTTCCAGGGTAAATAATGGAGTGTACTAGTAAAAGAAATAATACAGGATCAACTAGAAATTGCAGCAAATTATATTTCAGACACAGCATGGGTTTGTTAATGGGAAAACTTGTTTGATAAATTTGACTGGATAATTAAATTTAACATGGAAGACTTTGAACAAATTGGAGCTTGTTTGTTTGTTTGTTTATTTTAGAGTTTTATGGCGCATTACACAAACTGGAGTAGTATGGCATTAAGGGCAAGTTGCTACATTGGATAAGGAGATGTTTGTTTGTTGTTTGGTTTTTAGGAGCATTAGCAACTAAGGCCATATTGCTCCAGAATATGCGATGTTCATTCCCTGACCTTTCCGCATCCTCCGTATTTGGTGGTGACGGGCTCGAACCCCGGTCTAATCAAGAAGCATGTGCTACGCACTGCTGCTCCTTCCCACCTGGCTACGGAGGCGCCAACTAATTACTGATCTGTTAGTTTAACTTCTGTTTCAAGGTAAATAATGGAGTGTACTAGTAAAAGAAATAATACAGGATCAACTAGAAATTTCAGCAAATTATATTTCAGACACAGCATGGGTTTGTTAATGGGAAATGATGATACAAAGACGATGTTTGCAGATGATGATATAAAGGTTGGCAGGATAACAGTAAAGACAGTATGCTACTGCAACAGGATCTAGAAAGGTTGGGCAGATGGGCTGAGAAATGGCAATTGGAGTTTAACATTGACAAGCAAAGTGCTGCATATGGGTAGCAGTAACCCCAGAGTAACATGTTAACTGTGTAGTACTACACTCAGAGTAGTGGATAATGGAAAAGACCTGGGAGTTGTGCAGTCAGATATGAAGTTTTCTGAGCAGTGCAGACAGGCTGCCAGAGAAGCACATTGGGTCTTGTCAAATGTTAAGGCCGCCGTAGCCTAGTGGTCAGGCGCACGGATGCATAAGTACACATGCCTTGAGTGACCGGGGTTCAAGCCCGTGACTGCTGAATACGGTAGGTGCTCTTTCTTGTATTCTGTGTATCTTGTAAACTCCTCTGACTGTTTGGTCGTCCTGGAGTATAAACAGAAAATTTATTATTTATTTATTATACAGGAATTTTGCCCTTTGCTTGAACTAGTACAGAAAAGGGCAACCAGATTAGTGAGGGGAACAAAGGGGTGCTCTTACATTTGTGAGGAACTTTACAGTTGATGTTATGCAGTCAGGATGGTATGCCTCTGATTTTCATCTTCTGACATATTGCTTCCCATCCGATCCATGCAAGTTGAATTTCGATTCATCAGAAAAGATGACGGTGTCCCATTGCTCTTTTGTCCGTGAAACATGCATTTTAGCCCAAGCAAGTTGCTCCTTCCTCATTTGTTGGGTTAACAAAGGCTTCTTCTTGGGCCAATAGGCATGCAGACCACATTCTGAAAGCTGTCTTTGGATAGTTCTTGTGCTTGTTTTAACACCAGAAGCCATCTCAAAGTCCAGTTTTAGATCATGAGCGATTACGAAGGCATAGCCATTTCAAATATTGATCTTGGGAAGGCGAGTCACTCTCTTACGGCCTGATCCAGGTCTTCTCTTCACATCACTGATTTCACGCCTTAATTTCAGCACCTGTGATACTGTTGACTGGTGGCAGCCTATTTTATCAGCAATAGCCCACATAGAAAGTCCTTCCTGGGACAGAGCAACAGCCAAACTTTTTTTGCTTGGTGTCAACTGAACATATGGAGCCATGCTTACACCTCCACAAAACAAGATACTAATGAATGTGTATACCCTTCTAATGCTGTATTTATAGAAACAGCTGATGACAATACCTTGCAATTACTGTCTGATGCAAAAGAAGCATTATCTGATGCAATACCTTTGCTTTGCGACAAATAAAATGACTGTAATCAAATAATATCTTATACATTTAACTACAAATGTTACTTTTTTTAAGGTGATGCAGTTTTTTTTTGTCTGCCACTGTATTACATTGAGTTTATTCTATACGGCAGCATTTCCCAAAATGGGGTCCACAGACCAGTTCCAGGGGTCTGCGAAACAGACACTCTGGAACTGTTCATCATACAACACACACAAAGAAACATATGCATATATATATATATAGGGTCCGTAAACCTTTTTCGATTTTTGAAAGGGTCTGTATATCTCAGTAGTTTGGGAACCATTGCTATACACCATTACACTTGTAAAGTTATAAGTTAATTATAATAGCCAATAAAATTATGTATTAATGCCAACCTATGTGATTCAAACTTTCAAGATACCTATTTACCACAATTAAGTCTATATTTAAGTATTAAATAAAATTTTTGAAAATTTGTGAACCAAATGTAGAAAAAATTAAGTTCATAGGGAGCCGGTAGTTTTCTTTAAATTTTATTCTTGGCTTATTTGACTCATCTTCATCACAATGGCCATCATCATCATAATCCCTTTATAACGAGACATCTGTTTTGACCTCCAGAAGACATAGCCAATTTGCCAATGATACTAATGTATGAATGCATTCTTTTTCTACTTAGATTAAATAGGACAGCGTTGGATATTAGGAATCCTTTTATAACAAGACATCTGTTTTGAACTCCAGAAGACGCAGCCAACCAATGACACTAATGTACATGTACAGCATTCTACTACTTGGATTAAATATGACAACCTTGGTAATGACGAATTCCACACTTGTACATACAGCCAGCTTTGGAGGGAAAAAAAAATAAAAAAACAGAACTTCACATAAGTTTGAAATCCAACCAAAAAGTATTAATTAAAAAGATGAAAAATTAAAACCACCACCTACCTATAGAACACAGTGCATATCCAACAAGAGCAGCAGAATGTTGACTACTAACTTGGAGGGAGGATGCTTTCCTAAACGTTCCACATTCTTCATACTGAAAAAACTGTAAGTCGGTACACTGAAGTTTCTTCGTTTGACTTCCATACTCTTCACTGGTTGGACTATCTAATTCTTTATTCTCATTACCAATTAGCAATGCCACATAGGGAGTAAATCTTGGACTCGACATCAAACGTTCATTTTGTAAACATGCTTTGAAATATGCAGAATTAGTTCTTGAAATGTTTTGTGTCATTTTGTCGCTTTCACGATCTATATTACATTGAGCAAAACCTAAAATAAATTCTTTTATTTTGTAATTGTCACTTGCTGTTAACTGCTCATGTATGATGAAACTCCAGTCTTCACTTTGCAGCAAGGAATACCTAATGCATGACAATACGCTAACAATGTCCTCTTCATTACTTTTATTGTATTCAATCCATTGCAAAGCAGCTTTAACAACACACAGTTCATTAACACAGTTTAAATTGGTACTGGACAAGAGTTCTATTATCAGGTTTTTCGGAACTTCGCCTACATTTTGCTCTTTAGCTGTTTCTGAAAAGTTCCACAATATAAATCTCTTGCAGTGCTGTCTAAGATAATCAACCTGTAACATGTCACATAACACCCACAAAGAAAGACAATTTTCAATATTAAGGCTCTCCAATAAAACTTTACAACATATATCAAAAATATAATCAAACTGATAAACCATGGATGCCTGCATGAGGGCAGGTGCATTATCAGGAGTGATGAATGCATCTCCACTATAAGCATAATTAATAAGAATTTTCAATATATTTGGCTCCACATCATGCAAACGGACTTCCTCAGATTTACTTTCTATCATATTTGAATTGAACATGGCTTTAAAATACGGTGAGGCCAACTGTAACATTTTTTTATTACATGGAAACTTTTCCTCTCCTGCTATCAACACCACATCTATTGCTTTAAGCTCATCATCCATATCTAGTGTATTACTGTATTATCTAATATGATGCCAACTACATAGTGATTACCTAAAAAGAGAAAACTCTATATAGATTCAGAACTAATACACTTCAAACTGCAGATATATAGCATTTGTGTACAGTAATTCATATACATACCATTCCTGTACATAACTAAAAGTTTTAGCTGTGTACAGATATGGTGCTTTAGAACTATTTGTAAATAAATGCTTAAAAAATATATGAATATGGAAACTGTAAAATTTTTTTCAGGAATACTGCTTCATAAAGGGAGCCCTACATTAAAAATGATAATTACTCATAGATACAATTCTCTTTTATAATATAATGTGAAATTAAGTTTGCTTATTCTTTATTCAAATTAAAATATGAGGATAAATGGGCCTGCTGTACTGGAATCCATAGTGATATGAAATAATGATAACGTATATATCCAGTAAAAATATCTTTAATTATAAATAAATACTTTGGAGCTTTCAAGGCTGAATGTGTCTCTTTATCAACAAATAGAATGGAAACTGTAAAACTGGTGTTCATTGTTGCTGCATGGACGTGCGTAGTTTTCCCTACAGTGCTTATCCAGACTTAAAACAGTTGCAGCAATTCATGGCTCTCGAATTACACAATATATTAAGTGATTCTAAACAGAGTATTTATTTATAATTAAAGATATTTTTACTGGATATATACGTTATCATTATTTCAAATTAAAATAATTAGTTAAGGTAAGCATCTAAATTGGTGCCCAACAATTTGGGAAGCCCAGGCAAGGTTCATACATATATATATATATATATATATATGTGTGTGTGTGTGTGTGGACCCTGAGTTATCCCAGTGCCCATGACCGGCCCATGCCTGTATAGAACTTTTCAAAATCTCATACTAAAACCAGGGCAGCTGGTCACAAGCATGTGCAACCAGTTCTGTCGAACAGGGCCCTGCACTCAAATGGTCTAAATCACTGCTACTCAAAATATGATCTGCGGACCGGTGCCATTCTGCGAACTGTTTGTTGCTAGTCCATGACGAACAATTTTTAAGTTTTCTAGTAACTCATATTTATTGTATTTTACAAAAATAGCGGTCTGCAGCGGATTATAAATAAAATGGTTCTTCACCACAGATAGTTTGAGAAACACTGGTCTAAATAATAATATCATCCACTTCTTTTCCATATTTCTATCAACAAGCATACCACTGTCTTAATGTCTAGTTACCCACATTATCGTCACTCCAAAAGCGCTTGTGCGAGTCGACTTGAAAACTTCTGGACAAACAGGGTCCCACAAATTTTGGGGCCGACTTCAATTAAAATTATAACAAAGTAAAACATTCAATATAATTAATAAAATAAATCAACAACCAGTGAATAAAAACTGTATTAATGAAGCATACATATTTAGTATATTCAAAAAGTTATATGAATGTCACCTCCCCAAAAAAAAAAAATTGTAGGGACAGCCTCAGAACTTGAGATAAAGGCTTTAGAAAAACCTTTTTCTTTTCTTTTTCCAAATGCCTACTCTATCAAAAAATGGACTAAAAAAATGCATGACCCATTGTGACTGTGGCACTGAAAATCTGGCTGCATTAATAATTCAATATGTATGTAAGCAGTCATAATGAATTTGTACTCTTCTGGGCTCAGCCAGCTAGAGAATAAATGGAAATTTATTTGCACTTTTTTTATATAAGTTCTCAGAGTAGTGTAAGTGGCCAGGAAAGCTACTGGTCTCCTATCAATGATTTATTGAACAGTAGTCTGCAAAAATATAAGCCATAATCCCGCTGTATAAGGCAATTGTAAAACTGCACTTGGAATACAGTATCCAAGAATGGAGACCTCAGCTAAAAAAAAGACATTAAACTTCTTGAAAGGCTCCAAAGAAGGCAAAATTTTCACTATTCTAAAGGATTCCAGAACTAGCGACCATAAATTCAAATTACAGGAGAAGAAATTTAGACTGGATTGTAGGAAGTTTTCTTTTAGCCAGTAAGTTGTTGATTACTGAAACAAGTTACCTCCACAGGGAGTTGAGGCTGATGGTTTGAAGCAATTCAAATGTCAACTGGATAGTTACCTCTATGGGAGGGAAGCATAAATAATTAGTCTATTTTCTTATCAACTTTTTATGTATCTTCTTTTATATTTTTAAATCTTCCTTTATATTTTCATTTTTTTTTGTTTTATTTATTATTATTTTATTCTTTTAACATTGTTATTTTTTATTTAATTTTTTTTATTTTATTATTTTTTTTTTCTAGCAAAAGCCTGTGGCTTCCTTGCACTATTATGGTTAATATTAGTATTAGTCATATAATGCAAGTGTTCTGATTAGCCTGATCTCCATCAATCACTAGTGGATTTCTGGAGACTAAGTCTCCAGCAATCTGCTATGGAATTGGTGTTGGAACTAGCTGTTCTTAAAAGAAAAAAATAAATGTTTGACTACCAAGGCTGAAGGCACAAAAGAAGGTATGAGAAAATTCCATGTTATTGTATTTTTTAACCCTCTATTATTCCCCCCACCTCCCAAGTGGAACAAATTTGTTCTTGTAGTATCTATAACACACTACGCTTTGTTTTAATTATATATATATAAAAAATAGAACTTTAGCACTTGAAAATGGGCTTCTATTAATTATGATTTGCTATATTCTACCTTGGGACACACAGATAAGCTGCATGATAAATAGTAAACATGCCATACACACCAGTATTTTTATTAGCAAAAAAATATAAATAATAAATACAAACTATTTCCATAAACTGCACAGTGGAACATGCTCTACCCACAAGTTTATTTTAACATTCGGCTACTCGCATCCCCCTGAATGTAACAAATTTGCTCACAGCAAACTATGAGACACCGTGTTTTGTTTTTTTATTGTATCACTTTTTTACTGAATTTTAGAGAGTTCTATTAATTATGATTTGCAAAACTCAATTACAAAATATTGAACAAAAATAAATGACAGAAACCAATAATAATAATAATATTAATCATGTTTTTACTGTACTTTTTTAGAATTTGAAGTCACACATCCTCTAAATTCAAGGGTTTAGTGTCAAACGTTAACTACAAAATCATTTTGTAGTAAACATTTCTGTAATTAACCAAGAAAAAGTCATTTGACATATTCTTGGTTTACTGGAAATGTGCTTATAGCTCGAGCTAACTTGTTGTTGTTGTTTGGTTTTTTTTAGGAGCATTAGCAACTAAGGCCATATCGCTGCGGGGATATGCGGTGGTCATTTCCTGACCTTTCTGCATCCTCCATATTTCCATGTTATTGTATTTTTTTAACCCTCTATTATTCCCCCCACCTCCCAAGTGGAACAAATTTGTTCTTGTAGTATCTATAACACACCACGCTTTGTTTTAATTATAATTTGGTAGTCACGGGCTCGAACCCCGGTCTAATCAAGAAGCGTGTGCTATGCACTGTTGCTCCTGCCCGCCTGGCTACGGAGGCACCTCGAGCTAACTTGTCAAGTATTAGAGAGATACAGCTGTATGACATGATAAGCATTGTTATTTGTATAAAGTAAAACTAAAGTTGTCTCAAAACAAAAATGCAATTTTATTAACGCTGACACTAAACCCTCAAATTGATACTTTGATGCTCGCATAGCATTTGGCAGATGCCACATGAATGAATGTGTTTTTGTCAGCTGTTCACATTTAACAGTGAAACCAAAAACTGTTGCTGGCATTTCAGATGGCACATGGGAATTGAGTTGCATATAAAAAAAAAGATAACATGCTTTTTCCCACTTGATAGCTGTTAAATGCTAAACAAAAAATTAATTTCTCATAATTTCTAACCCAAAATGAAAACAGAAAATACTGCATAACTCACGTACACAGGGGGATTTGATTTTATTTCAAATAAAAAAAAAAAAAAAAAAAACCAGAAAATTTTTAAAACAAAACTTTTGTTACAAAACTTGCTATTTTTTAAATATGAAATTGCATTAAAACTTTTTTTTTTCTTTTTTAAATAGCTTCAGTTGTTTTCTTCTTTATTCTTCAATGGCACTTCCATATCTAAGTTCTGTTTGAAACAGTGCAATACTGGTAACTTGCTGAGACTACACACATGAGGGGGCATAAATTTAAGTTGAGGATGGATGGTTGCAGGATAGATGTGTGGAAGTTTGACTTCAACCTGTGGATGGTTAGAACACACTTCCATCTGTTGAAGTGGATGGTTTGAATAAATTCAAGGAAGTAGACAAATTCTTGGAAGGTACAGATGGGAGAAGCATGCAGGGCTTTTTCTGGCTGATGCTATATAAGCTTACTTTCTTGCATCATTTTCCACTACTGTCTCAACTTGGAAGAGAGTGCCCCCATGTGAGACTATGCCATTAAGTTAGAGGACTTTCTTTTCTTGAATATAGCACTATGGCTGTAAACTTGGAACACGAAATAGGAGCATCAACAGGAAGGTATGGCATACCTCGATCATATGAATCGACATGCATGACAGAAAAACTAACCTTGCGAGAGTAAAATGTCAGTTTACGAAACATGCCAAAATGAACTTATTGGAATCGTTCTTTTAAATCAGATGCTTCAATAGGTAAAAGCAGATTAAATTTACGGGACCACAAAACTGAACTACTTTGGCGGGAAAACACCCTTCAGTGGCACCTTACCAGGTTAATGTAATATATATGAAAATATCCTGAAAATGATATTCTCAGTAGTGTTTTATTTCCATACAGTAATTAACTATAGCTAAGGGAATACTTTTTTCGAGTCTGAATTATTAATCTAAACCATGGACGGTATTGTTATATTTATATGCACTTACTACAGAAGAGTGAAGAAACAGAGAAATAAGGATATAATATGTTTAGAGCAATTACACAGCTTGAAAGAGAAACATTAAGTCTGAATATTACGTAATAACCGGAAAAATAAAATAATGATATGAAATTATCATTTAAGATAGAAAAAAAAACCATGCCTTACAAATCAGACGACGAAAACATATGTTCAAAAATCTGTCACCTAATGTAGCGCTGATGTAAACCTTAGAAAAAAAAAATAATAATAAATACAATAAAAAATATATATTTATTATTATTATTTATTTATTTATTTATGTGGGAAATGCCCAACAAAGAAAACAAAATATCCAAACTCCTCCCCAATTTTAATGATATTCCAGTCAGTTTTTGAAGTTTATTTTTTCTTTTCAAGTATGTGTTCACCACCTGGCTCAGATGTCGGAACGCAGTTCCAGTTCATTATACTCATCGGTTATATCACATAAGCGTTAAATGCCTTCTTGTCCTGACCAGAGTTCCGTATCCCAGAATTTCGAGTCCTTGTTCACGATCAATTTTCATATTGTGCGGGCTGAGAAAAATCGAAATAACTCAAATCCCTAAAATCGATCAAAGCCCTGCTCCACAGAAACAGAGCTAGGGTTACGGGGCCGAGTGCAGAACTAATGTGTGGGCTGAAATCCTGGTTTTTATAATGCAGATTTATTGTACGTTTTGTCCACCCGTGCGAGCCACTCCTAGCTTGTAGCTGGATGCAGAACTCATAAGCGCAATCGGCATCCCAGTTTATATCCAATGTTTTCTTTCAGAAACTCGGATGATTTTTTTTTTTTTTTTTTTGTTGTTCCAACAAACAGGCAAAATGCACAGAAAACACATGCATGAATGATGGATATATGCGCTATCTGCATATCTAACCTGAAATTTAAAATATTTGTTTGTCTTGCCTGACTGAACAAAGTTCTTGTGAATCAATTCATTTAGGATGGAAAAAAGTGCTGAATATCACTTTGGTTTTTAATTCTTGAAAAGGAAAATTTTATGCCTTGGAAATTATATTGATAGCGATTCCATGCTTTGTTTCTTTCTTTATGTATCGTACTCGAAACATGAACAAAAATAATGGTATCTAGGGAGCCGGATACATCATTGGTTTTGGGTTTCCCTTTCTTTTGTTATAGCTACATTATAACCATTTAAGAAACTTTTTAAGGCCCCCTTCCACCCAGGTGTGTCGTACCCAGCGCACGTCACTTTTGAACGGCCCTGACTTGTTCTAATTGAATCGAGTAAGGAAGGATCATCATCAATTGAATGTTCATGTTGTCGTTGTTTTCTGTGTTGTAGAGTTTTAGGAGAAACTGCAACTTAGGCCCTATTGCATTATATATAATATTTCTGTAAATTGCATGTGTTCTATGGTCGATTTTCTGCTTACCGGACGAAATATATGCTACAGGAGCCAAAGACCGACTAACTCGCTCACGTTGTGTAAAAGACCCATAAAATTCCTCGTGTCATTGACGGGACTCCAACTCGGGTCTTTTCCACGTGATGTGGAGTGGACAGTAATTATACCACCTGTGCTACCCACGAGGGAATCAGCTGGATGATTTTTCGCATACTGTACTTTAAATCTGAGCAGCGTTTGTTTAGTCAAACAGCGCTGAACGAACCCTGTATAGACCATCTGTTTCCGGAAATCCTCTGTTAAAATTATGCGAATTGCTTTTTTATTAATGTGCACTTGTCCTACCATCATTCAAAGAGATCACACCTATTAAATACAAATTTTTATGACCATTTCTGTGATTTAAAGCTTTGTTCGCCATCCATAGCGCACCTCGTCTTTTAGAGCCTGATGGCAGTCCCGAAATCTTGCAAATCATTGGAAAACAAGCGAGCGATATATAGCATTTACCATGCATTTGTTTTATTAATTCATATGTTGCAGTCACACTTTTCTCTTGAAACAAAATTTCAAGAGAAAAGTGCAAAGTATCAAGAAAAGAAATTTTGTTTCAGAGTTTATTTTTTCTTAAAAGAAAAAAACTTAAGATGTATTCTTTTCTCGATCTCTTAACACAATGACAAAAACTTGAACAACAAAGCAGCTCTAAAACCACTGCAAACGACTTACGGTATGCAATGGCTTTGTAGGGGGAAGCAAACACGCAAGCTAGCCAGATCAAAGCGCATCATGATCCCATGTGCTTTGATATTCCAGCAATCAATACAGTCCTACAGTGTAACGGCCAAATTGTAAGCCAAGTCGGATTCAGTTATAGGTGTTTTAAGCATCAAGGGAACAAAGTTAGCATTAGCATTAGCATTTTAGCATTAGTAGAGGCATTTGATGCAAGAAAGCAAGCTTATGCAGCATCAGCCAAAAAAAAAAATATAAATAAAAAATAACCACTTCCACTTCACCCCTCTGTTCGTTCGAAATACCTGTCCAGCTGAGCCTTAAACTTATTTAGGCTATCAATTTCCATGACAAGGGATGGAAGTCTATTCCACCAACCAACCACCCGCTGGCTAAAGGCAAATTTCCTCACGTCTATCCTACATCTGTCTTTTCTCAATTTGAATTTATGCCCTCTCAGGTGCTTATTCTGAGCAAGAGGAAGAATCCCATCAGCATTGAGCATGCTCAAACCATTCAAGGCTTTATACACCTCTATCAGATCACCTCGCTGGTGCCTAGTCTAGTCCCCAGACACTGTAATTTGCAAAACATAAGCCTTTCTTCGTAAGAGCACCCCTTTGTTCCATTCACTAATCTTGTTTCCCTTCTCTGTACTCGTTGCAGCATCTCTATATCCTTCTTGAAATGAGGCCTCCAGACCTGTATACAATACTCTAGGTGTGGCCTGACCATTGCTTTATACAAGGGAATAATCACCTCCTTATCCGTGCTAGAAAAATTCCTATATATCATCGAAAATACACCATGAGCTACTCTTGGTGTATTGTCGAAGTTGTAAGGTATCAGTATATTGCGTTTATTCTGCGTTCAATATGCTTGTTTGCTAGCTGTGAAAAACCCAAGTTTCTGGAGGAAAAAACATGCAATTCTCGCCTGAGACCGACTAACAAAACCACGTTGTGAAAACGACCATAAAAAAATACCTCGTGTCACTGACGGGATTCTGTGTGGAGAGGACGCTGATTATATCCATTGTGCTACTGGCAAGGTCATAAACCAACTCGTTAATTCTGTACATAAAGAAATGCTTTTCCATGTGATAAAGAGCAAAAATCTAATATATAACAGCCAAAATGTTAAAAAAGTAAAAGCAATTTGCCAAGTATGCATTGCATCTTTTATATCTTTCGAATGATGAAGCTACTTTCGCTTCACAGGGAAAAATTCAAATTATTATATTAGGGTATCCGTAACTGATTATACAAACCGGTATTTGTGTCTGTAAACTGCGTGTGTTTTCTGGTTGATTTGCCTGTTCTGCTGGACGAAAAACACGATATGCCGGGAAAAAACCTTGCTGTCTACGCCTCAGACCGACTAACTCAGCCACGGAGTGAAAAAAAGCCAATTAAATTTCGTCGCGTCTTCAACGGGATTCGAAACCAGGCATTTTCCACCCGGTGTGGGGAGGACGGTGACGCCGCTCTACAGGCAGAAAGATTGTTTGGCGTCCCTTTACTAAAGATATGTATATATTTTTTTCATGATTTGTAAATTTTGGCACCCCTTAAAGAATGGCGCAGGTAAGAGACCTGATAGCCCGTACCTTAATCCAGCACTGATGAAGAAATAAACATGTGGTTCTTTTTTTTTTTTTTTTTTATGTAAACCCCAAACACGAGAGGTATTAGAACCTATAGTAGTAACGTGCTTGGGTTGGAGGTTGAGAAGAGAGGTTCATACAACATGTTTTATTTCTTATATAAATATCATCAAGAAGATGTCGAACCGATGTTTGAAGCAAGGAGATTACTGCCACCTGTTACTTCTCCTTTTGTCAAACAATAAATATCCTATACTTTGTGAATTGCCATTTTGATAAAATCTAGAAAGCCTCATTAAATCCGTAAAGCCGGTTAGTGATCTAGGAATGATCTGTAAAACGTTACAGTTTATTATAGTTATTATTAATTTCTAGAACATGAAAATAACAAATGAAGAATATATCATTTAATTTTTTTATTTGTTTGTTTGTTTATTTTATTATTATGCTAAGGGTAATTTTAAGACAAAGACTTATGGTGTTGATGTGCACATACGTGTCACAATTCCAACCCTCCCCAGAGAAATTTATATTCATTCGAATTTAAATTATTCGAATGAATAATTAAGAATGCTCAAGGCTATAACGTATATAGTCCAACATTTCATTGTGAAAAAACAAAAAAAAAAAAAAAACAAAACAAAAATAGATCTGTCAATTGGTTGGAATTAGGGGAAAATTTAGAGGACATCTTCACAACGTTCAGCAAACCATCTTTGTACACATCTGCTCTAAGGGAATGATGCATTATCCTGCTTAAAGGCGCTATTATCATCAGGGACAGCAGGAACATCAATGTGTGTACGTAGTCTGCAATAATGGTCTAATAGGTTTAGATGGAGTGGATAACGAATGTCCTAGCACGTATATCAGAGAGCCTAGGGTAATATTCAAGTAAAACATTCGCCAAAGTAGAGCACTGCCGCCACCAGCTGGCATTATCCATAC